>NW_015635058.1:0-40791 GCF_001515625.1 Sinocyclocheilus rhinocerous
AGTTTTTTTCTGGACACACAATTTTTATTACAGTAATTACTACCATAAAGTGCTTATAATTGTAATGTAGAATTGCAAATGGGCTGTAAATTGTCATGAATCTAGCTTTTCTTGTCTTCATGCAAAATAATTTCTAATTTTCTTCTTAAAATTTTAGTATGAAATATGACCAGGACATTTCTTCAAAAGTAAATTTGCAATATATATTGATGATATCAGCTGACATCAGTTTGGGATCAGTACTTTTTTGATAGAAAGTAATACTTTTATTCATTAAGGATGCATGAAATTGGTCAAAAGTGGCAGTAAAGACATTTATAATTTAACAAAAACAAATAAATAAACAAAATCCTAAAAATATGATTCAAGGTTACCAAAAAAAGCTATCAAATATATTAAGCAGCACTGATAACAATAAAAAAGTTTATTACTCACCAAATAAGCATATAAATAATATAACTAATTGATAATAATATAATATAAATGCTGCTTAAAGTTCAGCTTTGGTATCACAAGAATAAATTACAATTTAAAATATATAAAAAAATAAGGAACAAGAAAAAAGTTATTTTTAATTGTAATAATATTTCACAGTATTACCATTTTTACTGTATTTTTGATTAAGTAAATGTAACCTTGGTGAGCATGAGATAATTCTTTCAAAAACATTAAAAACTCTTACCAACCCTAAAGCTTTGAACAGTAGTGCATGCATTGATATAGTTCACAACTCCTGCTTCATTCATGGCCGGTCCATCAGAAAGACGCAAAGGTGATTCTCTGGCAGCATTTTAAATCAATTACCTTGAGAAGTTTCAGAGGCAGTTACAATTACCTCTTCAAATACATTCCTCAGACTTTCCTCCGAGAGAGGCTGGATTCAGTGCGTGGCGATACGACGGGTTAAAACGAACACATTATTACACGAGGGGTCATCTTGCAAGAGCTTGTGCTTTTCAAGGGAGTTCTGGCCTTCTGGAAGGGTTGGGTGACACAGTTATCGTCTCAAACACAACGTGTTGTGGGGACCTGTGAGATGGCTAAGTGTGATAAGACAACGGTAAGTTGCTGGCCTTGGCTTCTCAATGTCAGACAGACGAGACACCCAGGCAGCGCCATTTGGTACATATTTGTGAACTGTTAATGAGTAAAGGGTTTGAGTGTCACTTACGGTCTGTACGGCTTTATTAGAACCGCATGTGTCAGTTTCGTATTCGGAACTTTCTCAATTGCATTTTTATCAATGAGGAAAATCCAGATGCTCTGCGAGGTCCAACTCTCAACCTGGCAATCTCAGAAGAGATATAATACTAGATCCAGTTTGAAATGAAAAAAGATCTTTTCTTTGGCGCTCCAAAAAGTGAAAACACATTGTGCAGGGTCTTTTGGCCTTTCAGAGTGAAAAGGGCTTCTGTGTTTTCTTTTCTTGCACTTCATCCATGAGGGACAAGAGCACTGGAGTTAATAGCGGTAACATTCAATCTGTCCCTGTCCACTCGCTCAAATGATTTCAGCTGGAAGTGAGACGTGGCTGGCACTGATTCTCATTTTTGTTGTGGTTGTGGGGATTGGATTTGCTGTGAAAATGCAAAAAACACATTTTCTGTATTGAATGTGAGCTGATTTGCATTCAGTCTTGACTGAACCATCTGTTTTATACAAAGAAAGAAATCAATACTGTTTATGCTCAATGATTTTTAAAGGATAATTGGCCCAAAAATGAAAATTCTGTCACCATTTACTGTTACTATTACTGTTACTTTTACTGTGTAATACACAAACATATTTTTTAAAATAACCTTCGCACAACTCTTTTCCATACAAAGACAGGCTGCTATTTCCCATGTCTTCTGAAGCCATATGATAGCTTTGAGGAACCGACCAAAATTTAAGAAATCAAATGGCTTCTAAATTATTTGAAATATAGAGCTTGACTTGTATGGATCAGGGATATTATACTTAACTAAAAAAAAGTTACTTGAAATAAAATAAACGTTAACTTAAATTAAATAAAATATAGAAAACTCTCATCTTAATGTGCTAAAATATCTCAAACTAAAACTGAAATAAAAATGTATAAAAAGTATATATACATTGACATAAAAAACTAATAAAAATTACAAAAACAACATTTTACTTTTTTAAAACTACCAGCATTTTACTAAAACTTTAAAATTTAAAATAAAAAATATATAAAAATAAAAAATATAAAAGTATAATAGTATCATATATGATACTAAAATAACACTTTTATTGACCATTTTAATATTATATTAAATATTTGACACTTGTACATTCATGCTCATTCAATTTCATTGCATGGAAAAGAGCACCTGGGAAAACTGCTAAATGTTTCCTTTTGTGTTTCATGGAGGAAAGAAAGTCATATGTGACATATGTTGGAGCAACATGAGTGTGAGTAAATTTTCATTTTTTAGTGCCTTTGGGGAAAAACTGTATTGTGGTAAAAATAGTTCGGTTTTATGGCCCTAAAATTCTCATTTATTTCTCTAATGTAAGCAATCCTACTTGTTTTTGTGAGTAAAAGCCACTTACTGTACATAACTCTCGCTAGGTTCGAGCCCTTTTGTTTTATTATGCACCTGTGGAAGTTTATAGAAATCTGCTCCAAGGAAATCAAGCAACGGAAAAGCTTTGAAAAACCACTCATGCAGTATACCTGGATGGAGACCAGTCCATGCAAACAGGAACTTCTCAGAAGTGCAAATAACAACAGCATCTTGACAGCTCTTGAGATGTTTTAAAAAGATCCCTGGGAAAACCTCTGTTTCTGGCTAAGTTTACTGTACATCAGTAGTGAACGATCAAGAGCCAAAGTCTCCCCTCTGTGTTTGAGTATTTATTTTAGTCCAATGTAAATTCATGTTCAATTTGATATATACATGGTTTCCACTGTAAACACCATTTACCTTACACTATCAACAAGGAAGTGCTGCTATAAGATGCTTTGTATGTTTGTATTAACATACAAGCTCACAGCAAAGTTTCATCAAGTTTCTTATTATAATAATTTTTTTGTATTTTTTTTTTATAACTGTTGTTTGCCCATTATTATTATTATTCATCTCATTTTATACCATTAGTTTACAAATCTTTGTAAACAATGCAGATGTCATGGTTGTAAAAAAAATTACTCATGTGCAAATCATTTTGTATTTCAGGATCATGTGACCAAAATGTCAGAGAATAGAAAGTGAGCAACTAAAATACTCTGTTTCAGTTCAAAAGTTTGTGGTCAGTGAGATTTTATTTTATTTTTTTAAAGAAATCAATACTTTTTATTCTTTTATTTATCAAGGATGCATTCAATTGATCAAAAGTGAGAGTAAAGATGTTTATAATTTTACAAAGATTTCTATTTCAAATAGATGCTGTTCTTTTGAATTTTCTATTCATCAAAACAAAAACAAAAAACAGACAAAATATTAATCATCCCATTTTTATCCATATATATATATATATATATATATATACAGGTGCATCTCAATAAATTAGAATGTCGTGGAAAAGTTCATTTATTTCAGTAATTCAACTCAAATTGTGGAACTCGTGTATTAAATAAATTCAATGCACACAGACTGAAGTAGTTTAAGTCTTTGGTTCTTTTAATTGTGATGATTTTGGCTCACATTTAACAACAACCCTCAACAAATTAGAATACTTCATAAGACCAATAAAAAAAATACTTCATAAAAACATTTTTAGTGAATTGTTGGCATTCTGGAAAGTATGTTCATTTACTGAACATGTACTCAATACTTGGTAGGGGATCCTTTTGCTTTAATTACTGCCTCAATTCGGCGTGGCATGGAGGTGATCAGTTTGTGGCACTACTGAGGTGGTATGGAAGCCCAGGTTTCTTTGACAGTGGCCTTCAGCTCATCTGCATTTTTTGGTCTCTTGTTTCTCATTTTCCTCTTGACAATACCCCATAGATTCTCTATGGGGTTCAGGTCTGGCGAGTTTGCTGGCCAGTCAAGCACACCAAACACCATGGTCATTTAACCAACTTTTGGTGCATTTGGCAGTGTGGGCAGGTGCCAAATCCTGCTGGAAAATGAAATCAGCATCTTCAAAAAGCTGGTCAGCAGAAGGAAGCATGAAGTGCTCCAAAATGAATAATGGTAAACGGGTGCAGTGACGTTGGTTTTCAAAAAACACAATGGACCAACACCAGCAGATGACATTGCACCCCAAATCATCACAGACTCTGGAAACTTAACACTGGACTTCAAGCAACTTGGGCTATGAGCTTATCCACCCTTTATTTATATTTCAACCCTGAAAAGAAATGTTTTTTAACAGCAAATCAGCATATTAGAATGATTTCTGAAGGATCATGTGACACTGAAGACTGGAGTAATGATGCTGAAATTTTTGCTTTGATCACAGGAATAAATTAATTATAAAATATATTAAAATAGAAAACAGTTATTTTAAATTATAATAATATTTAACAGTATTACTGTTTACTGTATTTTTGATTAAATAAATGCAGCCTTGGTGATCATAAGAGAAAAACTTACAATTTTATTGACCTTCAACTTTTAAACAGTAATGTGCATATAACAGAAATAATGTAATTTTGAGATCAGTTTTGTGATCCCGAGACGGTCAGTCCCACCAAAACATAACACCAAGTCTGTTACGTATTCAACAGACAGAATATACAGCATCCTCATACCCATAAAAACATCAAAATGAATGACTGGGGGCTACAGTAAGTGATGAAAGGTGCTTTTCTTAGATTATTATACACTGTGAAAAATGATTGTGATTTTAACAGTAAAAGACTGTAAAAATGCTACAGTAAAAACCTGTTAATTGGTTAACAGTAAGTTTCCATACTATATACGGTGAATAATTGCAATTACATTGAATGTAATTTGACAGAAAAATACTGTTAGAAATATGGTTTTTGGAAGTGAAAAAGAAAAAGTCATGGTATAATTTACAGTGAAAAAACGTAAAATTGACACTCCCAGAATTCCCTGCATGCCACTTCATATTTGATGTGTTTTTGTTGAAATAACTATGTTTCTTCGAAGTTTTTTCTTATCAGTTGTGTTCATTAGGGTTTTATCTTACATCTCCTTTTTGAACTTTTGCCATCTGGTCGGCGTTACAGAGCACCGAATACCAGGACAGCCAGGCACAAGAACAGTTTCTTTCCCCAGGCAATCTACCTCATGAACAGTTAATGTTCTCCCATTGTGCAATTATAGTACAGTATGTGCAATAACCTTATACTTATTTATCACCCTAAACCCTAGTACATCCCTACAACTTATTTTATTTATTCTATTCCTATTCCATCTATAGCACACCTGTACATACAATTAATTCTGTTTTTGTGGTTTATATTTATGCATGTGTATTTTATTCACATCTCATTTTTATTATCTGTGTGTTGTTGTTGTCTCCGTGTACTGGAAGCTTGTGACACTATAACAAATTCCTTGTATGTGCAAACATACTTGGCAATAAAGCTCTTTCTGATTCTGATAATACATTACATTATAATACATTATAATTATAATACATTTCAATATTTTCATATTTACTGAATATTCATTTATTTAATATTTGTCACAGTATCTTACATGTTGTAGTGTATTATATGACTTTCTCATCACCACCAGTTTTTGGTGGTTATCTGTGCATTACAATGGTTCAAAACAGATTTTATTACTTCAATATGTTGGTTTATTAATATTACATCAGTTAATGAAATACGGTATTTTATTGTGAATTTAAGTTAAGTCTGTAATCCTAAAATGTTGCTACCATATTTTTTACGGTGAAGTTCTGGAAACCACAGCTACCGGTATTTTACCGTAAATGTCACAGATTTTTTTTTTTTTTTTTTTTTTTACAGTGTATGATACTTTTACAATCTTTTTACAGATTTTTAAAAAAAATTTTTTTTTACAGTGTATGATCATGGCCATATACCTTTTATCTTCTTTTTATGTTTATTTGCGTTGCATTCAATCACTTCATCACAGCATCTACAGTATAGTATCTTTTGAAGTGGGCAAATGTCAGCAGATGGTTCCATTCTCACAGAGGCATCTTTCAGCTCTCTCTTATTTTCTCTAGTCAGGAAGGAGCAGGAATTATTTGCAGTGAGTCAGTGACCATGTATCTGCATGCAAAGGTGACTGTTTATGATGGTGTGCGTGGATGCGTGTCTGTGTGCGTGCGTTGAGAAAGTGAATTCTTCCTAAATTGGCCTCTCCTTGGCATGTTTTTGATGTTGAAGCAGAAACAGGTTTGACTGAGGATGAGGTGCAGGGTAACAGTGAACCTTCCCACCCTCAGAACATGATCTTTCAGATTCAAAGGATGGTTTCGATTTCCTCAAAATAACTGTAGGCCATGTAACATGGGTCACAAAAAGTCTGAAATCATCAACACTTAAAAGCAATGTATATACATTTCAAAAAGCATGTGAGAAAACAGCTTTTGGGGTGAATCTCAGGAAAGCATGTCCAGGTCACACTGTGCAATCAAGACAGAAAAGAAACAAGAAAATAAATACAAAATTATGCTTTGCATGAAGATAATGAGGCCTTTTTTTTTAGGTTTCCCTTAAATTCTCTGTACTGTAATACAACATATACATACATTTTTATTTAAATCAGCATAAATTAAATGCAGCAACAAATAGTCTACTTTAATTTATATATAATTAATTTGAATATTTTCTATCTATCTATCTATCTATCTATCTATCCATCTATCTGATTTTTTAAAAATTATTTTATATGTAAGTGTTTTAAATAATTAGATATTTTTGTGCATTGTGTAAAAATAAAAAATCACACTCATTTAAAAAAATCACATATTGTGATCAATATTTACATATTGCAGATTTTAAGAAATGATGGTTCAGAATATGGAAATGTTTTTAGAAATGACTGTTGGTCATGCATAGTTTTGATTGTTTTCTTTTCAGTCATTTTAGCAACCAGATACATACAGTAATCACAGTTTGCATATATCCATGTTCTCTTCAGCTCATTAACGAGGACAGTGATGCCATGTGCTGCATGTAAGATGCCTTGGAATTTTTCTTATATTATGTTTCACATTTGTAGACCAGATATAGGATGTAAATTTATGTGTAGCGTTCTTGAAATCACTCTAGCCCTGAGCGAGAATATTATTGTTTTCATTGGAGCGGAAAATTTTCATCCCATAGGGACATATCTTATTTTTCTGCTAAATTCAGTGCTATTCAATGCCATATTTAATGAAATGGATCCGCATGAAGACAGCAGCATAAAGAAAGGCTGTGTTTAACCTCTCTTTGTCCATGGTGAACTCTACTGTGTAGCAAGGGAATGCTGGGTAAACATGTGCCGTCCAGGGAGAGAGTATCGACCATGAATGTTGGATTTAATGCAGCACTAGGGCATATTCAGCTCAACTGCAGCCAAAACTTTAAACTGACAGGTATTATTGCAATTGACTATGATCATAATTTTGTAAAATTATACCTCCGTGTCTTAGAGGAATAGTTCAGCCAAAAATGAAATCATTTACTCACCCTCCTGTTGTTCCAAACCTGTACGACTTTCTTTTTCTGTAAGAAGTACTTGGTTGCTGATTTCCATGCAATTACAATATTTTTTAAGACAAGAAAGACCTAAGGTGAATTCGGTAAAATTGTTAACTAATAGCCATACTTTCCCTAGTTGATTAATCACTGTACATTAAAGAAATAGTTCACCCAAAATTTGCTGAAAATGTACTCGCCCTCAGACCATTCTGTTTGTAGATGAGTTTGTTTCTTCATCAAAACAGATTTGCAGAAATGTAGCATTCCATCACTTGCTCACTAGTGGAACCACTGTAGTGAATGTGTGCCGTCAGAATGAGATTCAAACAACTGGTAAAAACATCACAATAATCCACAAGTAATCAACAAGGCTCCAGTCCATCAATTAATGTCCTGTGAAGTGAAAGGTTTGTGTTTGTAAGAAACAATTTCATTGTTAAGGCATTTTAACTTCAAACCCTCTATAGTCCAAAGAGTCAATAATCCGTAATAATGCTTCCAGGTCCAAAATTCTTGTTTAATTTTGTTGACATATTAGAGTTAAATGTTTTTACAAAGGGAATTTTGGATATCTTTTTTTTTTAAACTATTTACTATTGATATCTTTAAAAAAAAAATACTATCAACATCCAGTAAAAAAAAACAGTTCACCATGTTTTTATACTATATAAATCAG
Source organism: Sinocyclocheilus rhinocerous (assembly GCF_001515625.1). Classification (NCBI taxonomy): domain Eukaryota; kingdom Metazoa; phylum Chordata; class Actinopteri; order Cypriniformes; family Cyprinidae; genus Sinocyclocheilus; species Sinocyclocheilus rhinocerous. Next base: position 8,265 of record NW_015635058.1, read on the forward strand.
GTGAATGATATTTACACCCCTCTGTAAAAGCTTTCAGAATTTAGATAAAACTGAAAAGTTTATTCTATGTACGTGGAGATTTCTGGCTCAGTGCATGAAAAAAAAATTGAGAAAAAATGGCCTTTAAAGATATGTATTGTATTTAAGATATACAGTACAGACAAAAATAGATGTGTAATAAAATAAACACTTAACTGTGTATTTTGGAAAAGACGTGTTATGGAAGCAAACAGCCTAAAATCTCCAAATTGACCAGTGCCTGGAACAATGGTTTTACCTTATTGTCTTGCCTTAAAGGGTTAGTTCACCCAAAAATGAAAATTAGTCTGCGTTTTACTCACCCCAAAGGCATCCTAGGTGTATAGAATATGGATATTTTTCTTGCAAAAACGCATCGATTCGCTACAGGAGGACTTTGTTCACACTTTTTTTTTTATGGATCGGTGCTTTTTATTTAACCTCTTTTGGACTGAAGCAATGCAACACCCGCTGACTGCAATGATAGAGCTTGAGAGTCAATAATCCGTAATAATGCTTCCAGGTCCAAAATTCTTGTTTAATTTTGTTGACATATTAGAGTTAAATGTTTTTACAAAGGGAATTTTGGATATCTTTTTTTTTTAAACTATTTACTATTGATATCTTTAAAAAAAAAATACTATCAACATCCAGTAAAAAAAAACAGTTCACCATGTTTTTATACTATATAAATCAGGTGAATGATATTTACACCCCTCTGTAAAAGCTTTCAGAATTTAGATAAAACTGAAAAGTTTATTCTATGTACGTGGAGATTTCTGGCTCAGTGCATGAAAAAAAAATTGAGAAAAAATGGCCTTTAAAGATATGTATTGTATTTAAGATATACAGTACAGACAAAAATAGATGTGTAATAAAATAAACACTTAACTGTGTATTTTGGAAAAGACGTGTTATGGAAGCAAACAGCCTAAAATCTCCAAATTGACCAGTGCCTGGAACAATGGTTTTACCTTATTGTCTTGCCTTAAAGGGTTAGTTCACCCAAAAATGAAAATTAGTCTGCGTTTTACTCACCCCAAAGGCATCCTAGGTGTATATGACTTTCTTCTTTTAGACGAATCCAGTCGGAGTTAAATTAAAAGTTGTCTTTGATCTTTCAAGCTCTGTCATTGCAGTCAGATGCAATGCAGTGTTGCATTGCTTCAGTCCAAAAGAAGTTAAATAAAAAGCACCCATGCATAAAAAACGTTTTGCTGCATTTCCGCGTGCGTCACTTCTGAGCGGCACATGCGCAAAGCTGACCTCATACGTCATCTGCCCGGAACTGCTTCTGTTTACAACAGTGAGCACAAGCTAGATTCAAGTGATTATTACGTTTAGAATATGGATATTTTTCTTGCAAAAACGCATCGATTCGCTACAGGAGGACTTTGTTCACACTTTTTTTTTTATGGATCGGCGCTTTTTATTTAACTTCTTTTGGACTGAAGCAATGCAACACCCGCTGACTGCAATGATAGAGCTTGAAAGATCAAAGACTATTTTTAATATAACTCCGACTGGATTCGTCTGAAAGAAGTCATATACACCTAGGATGCCTCGTGAGTGAGTAAAACGCAGCCTAATTTTCCTTTTTGGGTGAACTAACCCTTTAAGCTTCAAAAAGGGTTCAACAACACCATAAAACTGTCCATACGACTTTTGCACTATATTCCAAGTCATACAAAACCTGTAATTTTATGTTTAAAAAAGAAAGAAGGTCGTACAAGTTTGTAACTATAAAAGTTTCTTTTTAGGTGAACTATTCCTTTAAGACAGTCAAAACCCAAAGATGTTTATTAGAAACTCTGTCTTCATTTTCCTGTCTAGTTTCACATCAATGGTGTGATTCAGACATTCTCCAGGGGGTCAATCCTAGTAGTTTTTCTTAGACATAAGAGATTTTCAGACAGATCAATCCAGTGGCTACACTTTGTATATTCTGATCAAACCTCACAGAAGCTTCCATCTTTTCTGCTTAGCCCAGTGGAGTTCAACCAGCAATCTGATTGGCCTGAAATCCAGCTTAGTGTGGAGTGGATGCTCATTTCCTGTTCCTCTCACACCTCACTGCACTTCCCCCTTATGACATCAGCCGTTTTCCTCCCCCTTTCCCTTCACTGAGCAGCAGGAATAAGCTGGGCCAGGATTACAGGGGCCGACGCAGGGTCAAAGGTCACCATGTCTGTGACTCATGATGGTTCTCTATTTGCAGGGAGTGTGAATTAATGTAACTATGGCTCAGTGGGATGTTGTTGCATGATGAAGGTTCATTTAATATTGTCAAAGCCTGCGGGTCGTGGAGGTCGAGGAAGAGGTTTGGTTTTGATTTAGGCCCACAGGTCTTGTGGTGTGCTGTCAGCATGGGAGGTGAACAGCAACAATATAATTTAGAAGCTTGGAAGAAAGAGATATATCTTTAAAAAGTGGCATTGTGACATTTCTCAGTCTGTTCTCATCTCTGGTCTTTTTTAAACTTTAAACATTCTGAACTGAGAGTTGTTTTGTTCTTTCACAAAGCAGGTTGAAGGAAAAAAATAAATCTTGCTGTACAGATAATAGGGAATTGTCAGGCATAAGGACAAAAAGCAGAATGAACATTTATTTCCAGTAAGAAAGATAAATCCATCCAAGAAATTTGGGCGGGGGAAAAAAATGCATTGAATATGCCCAATAAAATTTAACAACCTTATACTCTCCGCCTTGGAGAGTAACTGATTTTACTAGATTTTTGCTTTTTTATAGGAAAAGTGTGAGTGATGGTTGTTTATGCAAAACTTGCTTCCATGATTCTTTTCTGGGTGGTTGCTTACAGACCCACATTAAAAGACATATTCTGGTAATAATCAGAATCAGAATCAGAAAGAGCTTTATGGCCAAGTATGCTTGCGCATACAAGGAATTTGTTTTAGTGTCACAAGCTTCCAGTACACAGAGACAACAACAACACACAGACAATAAAAAAATAAGATGAGAATAAAAAATACACACATGTAAATATAAATAGACAAAAATAGAAAAATACATTGAAAAATAAAATAAATTGTATGTACAGTTGTGCCTTTTTTACATCACAACATGGCAACTTTGATCACTTAGAAAAATAATGTACAATACTGTTCAAAAGTTTGAAGTCAGTATTAATTATTTTATTCAGAAGGATGCATTAGATCAATCAAAAGCGACAGTAATTTCAAATAATTATTATTTTTTTACTCATCAAAGAATTCTGGGAAAAAAAGTATGACGGTTTCACCAAAAATATTAAGCGGCATAACTCTTTTCAACATTGATAATAATAAGAAATGTTTCTCGAGCAGCAAATCAGCATATCAGAATGATTTCTGAAGGATCATGTGACACTGAAGACTGGAGTAATGATGCTGAAAATTCAGCTTCGCCATCACAGGAATAAATTACATTTGTAAAAATATTAAAATAGAAAAACTTATTTTAAATTGTAATAAATTTATATAAAATAAAAAATATTAGTCAGAACACATGGCTATCAATGGAAAAAGCGAAACCCCTGAATGATGTAGTTACATCATCTACCAGCAGGGGCAGACTAACCATCCAAACTTTGACCTCTTGATGTAAACACAGCGAGTGAACTGTGAATATATATATTTTTTGACATTAATTGGTGTCTGACTCACATAACCTGATTTCCATTTGTTTAGTTTTTGTGTGAAAGTGAATGACCTTTTTTGGCCCGAGAAGAGAGACTGTTTATTTTCGTAGAATCATCCCGATGAGTCATCAGGGTTCTTCTCAGCACTGCACTCGACTAAAAGGGATCAATTTGTAGCGCATTTGTTGTTTCCTGTTTGTGCGTCGATGTTTGTGTTGTACCTGTGCCAGTGTCGACCAGAGCCAGGTGCACTTCAGACGAAACCTCTTCAACTCAAGAGATCTCTCAAAGTCTTCTCAGGCTACTCCTCTGGCTCCAGTCACGTTATTCAGAGGCAGATTAGAGATCGGGCAATCATTCAAATGTTTTAAAAGCATTTCTGTTTAACAGCAGTTTTACCAGTGCATGCAGAATTTTAACTCACAGCCTAAACAAAACCAGGTTTTAAAGTAACTTTTCTTTTCAGCAGCCAGTTTGCCGACTCAAAGAACGTGTCTGAGAATTCTCATTACATTTACTATAAGAAAAGTTCTCTTTGCATCATATTTCTTCACTCAGACGTGTTTTGTTGCATCTTAACCTTTAACTTGACTTTTTGTGTTTGAAAATGTTCACTGGTTTACAGCAAATTGCATAAAAGTGTTTATTGAATACCCAAGCTTTGTGTTTGTCTGTGTATCCGTGTATTTATCTTGTGTTTCGGATGTATCGTTCCAAGATGCTGTTAATATAAATACTCGGCTCTGTTTTGCAATGCACTATTCACTTTTAACCGATCTGGGCAAATATCCATTCTGTAATAGAATGGGCTGCCAAGATTGATTTTCTTTTGTCTTATTGTGGAATACAGACCTTTTCTAGAGCCAAGTTTAGATTATATGTTGATTCCTCCTGTCATAATTTTCCATCGGCTGAGTCATAAATAAAATTAAATAGTGTTGTGCATCATTTTTTATGCAGTTTACTTAATCTTACTTGGCTTAAATACTATCTCAGTCTTTTGTGTATGTGTATCTGTGTGTGAGTGTCATACTGTAGATGTATTGTTCCCCATGCTGAAGTCAGAATAGAAGCATAGTGTGGTTTTCCGAAAATGAGAAGAAATGAGATGGCCACCAATTACTCAACCTCCCTAACCAAAAAAAAAATGTTCTTCCAAAGCTAGGCTATTTATTTATTCAGCTGAGCTCTGAATATGTCTTGAACTAGAGGGAAATTAATACCAGGCCTTTGATTCAATGGTTGAGGTAATTGTTTGCATCATGGTATTCCTTCTGTACTTGTTTGTTTGCAGGTTTGAGAGAACTGAGGAAGAAACACACGCTACTTTCCCCAGTGTACCTTCAACCATCATGAGTGTCTGGATTCATTTCAGCCTTTGGTCTGGTCTTGTATATCGGACTGTCACTGCAAATCATCCTTTTTTTTTAGTGAAGCATATGATGGGAATTGTTCGGCTCTTTTGTTTGCATCTCCACACTAACAATAGGGTTCCATCTGCCCGCAGAGCGTTTTCAAGTTCTAAGGCTCAAAATACATTTTGATGAGAAGATAATGAATTATTGAAAACACTGTGATTGTATTGGCCTTGTTGGCAGTATGTGAGTTAATCAGATCTGTATTGCCTCAAAAAGAAATAATATTGCTTTAATATGTATTTGTATTACTAAATCAAGGGTAGCCAAGTTCGGTCCTAAAGAGTCGCTGTCTTGCAGAGTTTAGGACCGAACTTGCCCCTGTACTAAACAGTTTTCATTTGACATATTACTAATTCCTTTAGCAGTCAGAAATAATATGTGTAAAGAGCTGAAGACAGTCCAGGCTCGAGTTCAACAGATCCTGTTATGCTTTAGACTGTAGGATTAAAACCAGGGTGAATTAGTGGCCTTCCTCTGTCCGGGTCAGTTTGTTTAGCACTGTCAAACTATCCTTCCTGTGTTCCCTGAGCTTAACTAAACCAGTTTGGGGAGAGCAGAGTCAGCAAAGACAGTCAGATGGTTGTGCTTTGCTTCTGAATTGCTTTGATAAAGCTTGGATGCAACACGTTCGCTTAACACCTCCTGTTATTAGAAATATCTGCCAAACACTTTCATGTTCCTTTTTGTCCTAAGAGAGCGCAACATGTGATATTGGCCTTTTTCTGTAAGCCCCACCCACCGTGAAATCTCATTGGTCCAAAATCAGACTCTACATAGCTTTACATTACACATCAAATACATTATGATTGGCTGTGATTATGACATTTCACACTGCTTTTTTGCTTTTATTAAGGACACTGGAAATGTCTTGGTTAGGACACCAAATCAATATGGAGTTTCAAAACGATACAGCATGACAAATTTTTAAACCATGTGCAACTTTTCGATTACCATTTACAGTCTTTAAATATTTATGTGGCAATTAATATTGACTATCGCCATGCATTTCTAAACAGCCTGATGGCAGAGCTCTTTGAAGTGTAATCTTGCCATGTCATGATTCCCAGGATCTCTCAGCCCAGATCAAAGACAGATCCTTGGCATGTTTTCTCCTTCATTGATCATATTCGGAGGGGCATAAAATGAAAATGAAAGATCTCTTTCCAATCAGCACAGTAAAAGTCCATGGGGGTTGATGAGGGAGTCCCTGTTTGGGGTTGCCAGATGTGCCATATGTTTTGAAAATCCTGTAAGACAAGTGTCAGCCCAGCTGCTGCCGAACACAAGGCACATGGCAACCACCCGAACTGCCAGAAAGTCAGACATGAGACATCCGCACACATGTGTAGATATCAACTCCAATACAGGTACCTCATGTTATATAGAAACCAGCCATAGCCTGTCAGCCAAAGGACTGCAGGAAATCTGGTTTGAATGCCTTCATCTCACTCTAACTTTTGCATTAATCTCGTCCAAAAATGTCCAGGTCATAGTTTAAACCAAAATTGAAAATGAAGCCTACTAATTAAGCATATTTTCCCCTCAATGTCTAAGCAAAAGTATCCTCATGTTAGGCTTTAGTTTGGTTCTGATCAAGCATTGCATCGACGACCGTGTGACTACGGTGACCCAGTGTCGCTGCTGAGAATCTGCTGAGAATCCTTCTCCATCCAGCTCCTGCTTGTTTTTGCAGACTACAAACAGACCAAGGCATTTCTCTGTACTTGAAGTAAACTTCTCAGAAGAGCAACACGTAATGTCCTAACAGCGAGCAGACCCTTCACAAACTGACTCCCAAATAAACTAAATGACTCCCAAACTGTCCCAAACGTGTTTGTTCCTGGCTGGACAGGCAGATTTGGCATGAGAGAACATTGTTTTGTTAGTTTAACTGGAGATGGAATTAATTTACAGCCACATAACCACATATTCATGCTGAAATCTTTATTTCTGTTTAAGAGGACAACAATAAACCTCATTAAAGTCCGTATTTACTTTAGCTTCAGTCTTTAGTTGCATGACATAGACCGTGTGCTCTCATTAACGTAAAATAGGCCCGTCCAAAGGCCTGTCAGTTCACATTTGCATCATCAAATCCAAAATCTACCTCAATGGCAGTTAGCTGGACCACCGTAGTGGCGCTCGCTACTCGTCCAGAGCCGGCGTTCTTCTCGCAGTCTGCTCCATATTACGACTCTGAATCCCCCATTGTGTTTAGCCTACACCAGAGCACAAAAGAGTCCTGCGAAATAGGACACATATTGTGCAATGTTGTTTTAGCCCACTGAGGAGAGGAACTTCAAGTGATAAAATCTCCAGGGCCTGGCTTATTTAGGGTTATTGGCCTGGTGCATTGAAACGCTGTTGTTGTTCTTGTGTGTGAGCAGTTGTGTTTGGGTGTTTTTCTGACTGTGGGTACTTTTATATCTCAGGGGTGGATTTTTATTAAAACTAACAGATTTCAACTTTTTTCTTTTTGTTTTGTTAACACTGTCTTGGTTTTCGTTATTTATTTTTGCTACTTTTCACATTTTGTTTTATCATTGTCCAAGACCCAGACATTTAATTTTAAAATATGAAAAACCATCATAAGAATAGCTTTTTTGTTTTTAAATTATGATAATCTAAACAGAGAATGTAAAGCACAGCAAAAAAAATGTGTAAAAATGTTATTTTTCGACATAAATTTAAGCTTTGCCGACAGTTCTCCAACAATTTTGTACGAATAAAGTTTTCAAAAGACATGTGATTCATAAATAAATTAGTTAAAAAAATTAAGGTAAATATTACTTATTTATTATGCTGAATTTCCAGTAAAGCTGTAATTGTGTTATATAATTAACAAAAAAAGGGGAAAAAAGCATTTTATGCATTTTCTTTTATTATTGTCCAAAACCCAGTTTTGCTTTTTAAATATGAAAATCCATCATAAAAATATAAAATAATTGTAATTTTAAAATGTTTACAAATACATTTAAAAACCTTAAAAAAACCTTAACAGAGAATGATTTATGTAATTATGTTTTTCAACATGAATTTCAACAATTTTGCAACAAGTTTTTTCAAAATTGGCAGTGACAGTGATAAGACTTGTGATTGGTCAAGAAAGTAAAAAATAAAGTTAAATATCACTTTAAAAAAAAAAAATACATTTACTATGTGGCTTTTCCAGTCATACTGTATTTTTGTGTATTATGCCAAAAAATGTAAAATATGATTTCATTGTGTGTATTTAGGACACAGAATTGTGTGTATTTAGTATTTATATAAGCTAGGCAAAAGAGACATTCATTTTATTCCACAAATGTTTAAAATGTCATTTCTACCTCTGCCATTTGCATCACAGACTAAATACAATTCTTACTTTGAGATGTGGTGGAAATGACAGAAGATTGAGAGGTCAGGAAAATGACTTCTCTTGTATGTTTACTTTTGAAGCTTGCAGATAAATGAATTAAACTAGTCAAATTGGGAAAAGTGTGCTTTAATAAAGTTTATTAAATGTCCACAGGCCTTTAGTTGAAGAAACACCCATATTTGGGCATGTAATTGCATGGCTTCATAGCTCAGTCCAGTGGTTTGTAATTGGTTTTGTGTATGCATATGTACAGGGTGTGTGTTGTTATAATAGTCTCTGGCTTGAATTAGTTGCAGCTTCAGATGGGGAGCTTGTTCAAAGTGTTCTGCATTAAAGTCTTGATGATCCATGTGTGGTTAAAACACAGCCAAACTAGAATGATACCAGATACACGCAGCACTGCTGTTCCCGAGCTGAGCAGATCATTTGATTTCTGAGGGGGGTAATAATGGTGCATGACTGTGATTCACATCACACTATGGGATATTCTGAAACTGAAGATGCAAACGGGGCAGCTGATGAAAGGTTGAGGGATGAAGGTAGAAGTCAAGGAAGAAATACAAATAGATTGAACTTTCCTGTCTGTCTATCTGTTTTGGTTTCCCTGTGCTTGTGATTGTGTTTTGTAGTGGAAAGTTTATATAAAATTGACAAGCATATAAACTGAAGGAGATATTAATTTCTGGCTAATGTTATTTTTTTTATTTTACACAAGCGGTTTTTCGACAGTTTAGAGGCTTTATATTTATTAGTGGAAAAATAATAGAAAAAAAATTGCTGCATCCAAAAACAAATGTTTTTAATAGTAATTCATTTTTATGGTAATTCAGACGTCTGTGCTGTCCATATGTTAATAATAGCATGCTTGAGCATTGCTGGTCAGCTTCTGATGAAGACAAGATGTTTATAATCACTAAACAATAAAGAGAAAGAAAAAAGATGTTTTTACTATGGAGCTTTTCATGCATATCATGTTGTTAATGTCCTGACGATGTATTGAACATTTTTGACGTGCAATATTACCGTGGGAAACATTTGTCAGCGCTTTACGCCATGTTTCTGATCACACAGTTGTGGGGTTTTTCAATAATGAGATTGAATTATTTTATTTTTAAGCTTTTTGACACTTTTAATGATAAAGACAGTGGTGAGGACTGGAAATGATGGGAAAGAGAGCAAAAGTGGATACTTAATACTTTGTAAGAAATTATAAATAAAACAAAGATTATTGAAGTATGTTTTACAAGAAAATACCGTTTCAGTCTTCTACTTCAATATTTTACTTTTAATTCAATGTATTACTTGCTATTTCTTTGTAATTTATTGTGAAATTTACTAGCGATTTCTGAATGAAAATTGTTTAGACGTCTATTTTTAAACAGAATTCCAGAAAACATTGAATTTTGCAAAGAGTTTAACAGTCATTTTGTGCAAAATGTATGACAAAGCCTTCTTTTTTAATATCTGTTTTGTGGAAACCCAAACTTAAAATGTCTACACAAGTCTTTAGTCAATTACTTTAAAATGAAGGGCCTCAAAGCTACGATTTACTGACTGTGTTGGTCAATGTTCCATTCAGGTTGAAATTTTGCCCAGAATCCAATTTACAAAAAGAAGATTGTAAGGTTATAGTCGGAATTGAATCCGAGTTCAATAAGTCTCTAAAAACCGAATGCAGATTGGGCTTTCCGTTGGGTATTTTGCTTCACTGACACAAACGCTGAGCATTGCTGGTCAGCTTCTAATGAAGACAAGATATTTATAATCACAAAAATAAGGAGAAAGAAAAAAGATGTTTGGCATATTATGTTGTTAATGTCCTGACAATGTATTAAACATTTTTGACATGCAATATTACAATGGGAAACAAATAATAGGAAAGAGAGCAAAAGTGCAATCAGTTTGTGAAAAGTGAGCAGATCCTGGGTTTTACTTTATAGACGCCATAGCTACAACAGAAATCACTGAATTTTGCAAAGAATTTAACAGTTATTCAAAACACAAAGCCTTCTTTTTTAAAATCAGTCTTGTGGAAACCAAAACTTAAGATGTCTGCACAAGTCTTTAGTCAAGGATCTTCAAATGAAAGGCTTCAACACCACGATTTACTGACTGTGTCGAGCAACGATCCATTTCAGGTTGACATTTTGCCCGAGATTCATTTTACATTTACAAAAAACTGATTTTCAGGTTGTGAACTGAATTTAGTTTGAGTTCAATAAATCTTTAAAAAGTGAATGCGGATTGGGCTTTCCATTGGGTCTTCCACATCACTGACACGAACGGCTCATGTCTCTGCATGCAGGGGGGTTTCATTATGGGCCGTGCCAGAGCGTGTGCCAGAGACCCTCTGGAGTCAGAGGTGGTCTTATGGACCTTCACATCAGAGTCGTCCAGCTGGGTCTGCAGAAGCCCTTCAAAGATAAACACATAAAAGTCAGTGTTGGACGGAGAGAGTGCAGAAGAACGCAGCCCAGGGGTGGGATGCCGAGTGGAAAGAAGGATTTGAAGGCTTGCAGAAAGCAGGAGATGTCAAAGAGTAGGTGTCATGGGAATTTGGGGGTAGACTGAACAGGATACGAAAGAGTCGTCCAGCTGGGTCTGCAGAAGCCCTTCAAAGATAAACACATAAAAGTCAGTGTTGGACGGAGAGAGTGCAGAAGAACGCAGTCCAGGGGTGGGATGCCGAGTGGAAAGAAAGATTTGAAGGCTTGCAGAAAGCAGGAGATGTCAAAGAGTAGGTATCATGGGAATTTGGGGGTAGACCGAACAGGATACGAAAGAAAGGAGGGGGGAAGTTAGATCCTGAATAAACAACAATGGTGTTTGATTTGGATGTGAGGTTCATCTTCTCTGTAGACGTGAGACGTTTGCTTGATAATGTTTGACCGCAGAGCCCACAATACTCTGGAAAAGAGGGAAAAGCCAAATGAAGGAAAAATACACAATGTCAGAATTAATTTTCATGTAATGAAGCAGAATGAACAACTAATCAAGTTTTAAAATAAATAGAGAGAAAAGAATGAGGTTTTGTGAACAACTCTGGTGAAATGAACTTGAATTTGTGTTCTGGATGCTGCATTGCAAAAAATAAAATAAAATAAAAAATAAATTATGTGTATTTTTGTATTGTCTTCCAGTAAAAATGCCTAAACATCCTTAAAACAAGATACATTTACTTGAGAAGCAAAATGTTGTAAGATATCAAGTCTTTATTTTTCTTACTCCATTGGCAAATTTCTTGTTTTCATCATAAACCTTGCAAATTTTTCTGGTTTTCATCATAAACCTTGCAAATTTTTCTTATAATTCTTAATACCTTATGCAATAAAGACTTGATATCTTACAACATTTTGCTTCTCAAGTAAATGTATCTTGTTTTAAGGATTTTTAGATGTTTTACTGAAACACAAGACATAAATACTGATTAAGAAAATGATTTTTGTGGGCTCCAGAGTTATTATCTAAAACTAAAACCATACACCATAAAAACCTTTTCATTACTTGAAGTAAAAATAAACATTAACTGAAAGAAAATATAAAAAACTCTCTCAGCAAGTCGCCATGGCAGAATTTCTCATTTCAATTTTGTTTAACTTGATGCACTAAAATACAGTAACTAAAATTAAAACTAAAACAAAAATTATAGATATAAAAAATAAATATGACACACACAACAAAATGACTAAAACTTGAACTAAAATAAATCTAAAATGTAAAACCTTATTAAAAAAATTAAATATTAAAACTTATTTAAAATCTATGTTATCTAAATGATACTGAAATACACTGCCCCAGAATAGGATGCTGGTGTGTCTGACTTCTTAACTAGCAAAACCTGTCTTGGTCAATGCTGGATGAAAAGCATTTCTATATTGGCCCACCAGCTTGACCAGTCCAGTACTAAACAGCATTAACCAGTCTGGACTAGCATTGAAGGGTCTGTTGGACTCATCAGATTCACATGGAACTTGCATTGCATTTTATAGTCTAGTTATTACTTGCCTTCCTGTTCTCACAGAAAAACATGAAAACATCATGTTTCATAGATCATACAAACTCCAATACACACGTAAATAGGGCTGTGCGATTTTGGGGAAAATATCAAATTGCGATTTTTTTGACAGATATTGCGATTGCGATTTGATTTGCGATTTTAAATTTGCAAAGACAAGCTTCAGCTCAATATTGCCAATAATGTGCAGCACAGTATGGGTATCATTACCCTGCTGAAAAAAACAATAGAAACCATCACAGAAATTCTTATAGTTTCCATTAAACCATTACAAAAACCAATACAATTCCCATTATAACCCTGAAATCCATTACATTTTTTATTGTGTTTTGGGAGGGGTTCTATTGTTTTTTTTTTTTGCAGGAAAGATTATAATGGTGAAGCATTCACAGACACAGGCTGTGTGTGCGCTCTTCTGAATTGGGAATAGCGAACATGCATCATAAATTTATTTCAAATTAATCTGTTGGGGAGATAAAATGTGTAAGATAACGTTCACGTACTAACAAAAACATCTAAGAATGTATCTTTTATTCTCCAGTACTGAAAACAGAACCGATACGGGAGCTTTTGATATGCGCTGTGACGCTCTTGGAAATTACCTTTTTTGTTCGTTGTCTGTCATTTCGAAGCTTAAGTTGCATACGTTTTTCTTTAGTTTTAATTTGCCTAACTATCGATCTGACCAGGTAGATGCCATAATCTCACTCTGTCTCTCTTTTTTTAAATTTCATTCCGTCTGTCTTTTTTTAAATGGTGGGTGTTTACGCAGTTGGCTAGAGCAGTGCTGATTGGGGAGAACGGAGGTGCGCTCACTTTATTGGTTAGTAAGACTGCATCTCAAGGCTGGCAGTCATGCATATGCTCTGGAACGGAGTAATATCGCGTCCATATCGCAGGCTTTGCGATTAGGAAATCGCAACGTCTCAAATCGCGATTTCGATTCGATTTCGATTAATCGCACAGCCCTACACGTAAACTGCTCTCACCTGTATATTTGTCTATAGGCTCCTCCTTGTGTGCACACATCTATGACACAGATTTGTAAAATTGTCTCTTCCAGAGGTGTAAAAATGTCATGAATAAACCAATTTGTTATTTAACTTTTGTATTTTACATGTTTACTTTCATATACACTTTCAAGACAAAAAAACTTGCTGTTATGAATGATGCAAAATAAGACCAGGGGCATTTATTATGAAACAAATTAGGGTCAATTTTGATTTAATGTTATCTTTGATCTACATTATCTGTCATGCTTATGATGAATGCTAGGCGACTCCTGACAGATCCCTGAGAATTATTTTTTCATGGCAACCCTTTGCAGTACAAACCAAGGTGGATGGCAGGAGAGAGTTGTACTTCTCAGGACTTTGCATTGGCCAGAGCGTTTCGGGACGAGTGTTTGCATACATTCAGACACACCCCTGACACGCTCCCCTATTGTGTTACAATGTGAGAGATGGTTCAGGGCCGGGCAGCTGCTGGAAGACAGTGGCGAGTGTGTGTGTGATTGATGGCCGTGTGTGTGAGTGTCTCATGAAACAGGATCCCGCAGAACAGAGAAGAGATGGGGAAAAGAGAGAGGGGGTTCAGTCAAAGGGCACAAGCTTGGCATTACTGCAAACACACTCATATTTGTCTCTATCTCTGCCCTTTCTCTTTTACCCTATCTATCTATCTATCTATCTATCTATCTATTAAAAATGATAGTACACTCTAAAAAATGCTGGGTTGTTTCAACCCAACTTTGGGTCAAATATGGACTAACCCAACTTTTGGGTTAAAAATTTAATGTAAAAATTTAACCCAACGGCTGGGTTAGTCCATATTTGACCCAAAGTTGGGTTGAAACAACCCAGCATTTTTTAGAGTGTAAGTTCTTTCTATATACAGCAAAAAACTATATTTGATCTAATGGGACATTTCGTAATTTTACAGCAAAATGCTGTTAAATGCAAGTGAAAGAAGTGAAAAAGAAAAAGTCATAATTTAAAAATTGACATTATCAGAAATTGTCTATGCGACAGCTCACATTTGATGGGTTTTCACTGAAATAACTGTTTCTTTTTTAGTTTTGTCTTTTTAGTTATGTACATTAGGGTTTATGTCGCATATTATGCTGTTAAATTAATGTTTATTGCATTATGCTGTTACCATGATGAATTATTGTTTTTGTGTATGACACTATGCACCTTCTATATATTAATATATACTTCAGATTGAATATATGCTTCAGAAAAGCTACTTGTGATCCATCATGTGGCTTTCTTTTTCAGTATATTAAAGTTGCCAGTACATTAAAAACCCATTTTAAGAATTTGGTATATTAACATTATTTCAGTTAATATAATATATGTTTTTCAACTGTGAATTTAAGTTTAATTTGTAAAACAGAATATTGCTGTCATATTTTTTAATGGTAAAGTTCTGGTGATCACAGGTGCTGTTTTTATTTTTATTTTTTTATTTTTTATAGATTTGACAGTGATAAATTTAAAATAAATTAATATACAGATTTTGTTCTATGAAGAGAATTTAATTGTCCAAAGTAATTTTGTCCCCCTTGTCTCTCTCTATTCTCATGGCACTGGCTGTGGCTTCACTGGGTCAATCCACCTGCTTCTCCATCAGGTATTTCAGTCTTTTTTTATTTCGTGTCTGTCATTCTCTTTCTCTGTCAGCAGCTGTCCATCACTGGGAATTAATACAATTTATGGGCTGTCATGCAGTCACGAGTCTTACAATGGGCCCCTCCGCTGTTGTTCTTCAACAGTGAGCAAGGTTACCTGACCTTTTCTGAATACTATGTTTATGCTTCAGTATGCACAAAGAACTAAAAATATACTTTAAACAACATGAAATCAACTTGATGATATTTATAGTTAGCAGTGGGTATTTACATTAATTGTAAATGAAGGTAGATGCTACTTACAGTGAGTGTAAATAGTGGTAGATTTTGTTTGCTCCAAGTGTAAATAGCAACAAATAGTATCTTGTTTACAGTACATACAAATACTGATGCTATTCAGACAAAGTATAAATAGAAATGTATATTATTTGTACTAAAGGTAAATCATCTGAACAGTGGTGGGTGGAGTTTCTATTTTCACATTAGTTAATATTGCGAGAGTTGTTTTATGTTGTTATTAACATTTATTCAAATCACTTGTTGAGAAAAGGACTGCTATTACTTTCCTAAGCAATCAGACTTACATTTTATGCCTGGCAGACGCTAAATCTATCTCTTAAATTTACAATAATAAAAGGGCCCTGACTATATCTGAGTTTTTTGGGCTCCTTTTCTTTAGAAATGTAAAAATTTAGTTTTAATTTTGTAAATGTGAAAAATGAATTGAAAAATAACAGTTGTTGCTTGAGATTTAGCATGCCAACTCTCTCTCTGACTCATTTTCGGTATGTATTCGGGTAACGTTTTTTTGTGCCTAGTAATGGTTTGTTTACACTATAAAATTCCGATAACAATTAAAAAGGTCCTGTCAGACATTCACCAGGAACTAAGCATGTTTGGAATTAATTTGATCGAGAAAATAGAGTCTTAGTCTGGTCTTTGTGGTATTTCTCCTTCATATGGAAGTGATTTGTGTATTGCAGTGAGTCTGGATACAATCATTAATTTTTTTTCGTCTGACTGGCTCTTCATTGAGAGTTGCTGTGATGTTATTCACCTTGTCTAAAAATACCCTCCTCCTCATGCTTTGAGGAAATGAATTACTTGTTAAGAAGGGAGCTGCTTTGTGTTGTCTGTTCGTGACAAATTACTAAATATGTAGTGCTTATTGCACCGTTGCTAACGTGTCTTTCTGATGGAGTACATGGTCTACAGCATGTGGTGAAATTAGAGTGTTTCTGTTGAAAACATAATGATGACTAATGGAATAGTGTCGAAAATGAAGTATGCATAAGTATGCATTGAGGACAGTGTGTGTTCATTTTGTTACTTGATCCCTAAGACACACAAAACAATGTTTTCTGAAGAAATTGTTAGTGCTTGAATGTGCAAAACTTGCCACACTGATGCCAGGATGTTGCAGTGCAGTTGCTAAAGTGTTCTGAGTGGCTTTAAGTGTCTAAATGGGGCTTCATCATCATAATGGTCATCACGTTGAACAGGTAAACTAAACTACTCACTAGTCACTTTTTCAGTCTCAATGTGTTTATAATCGCAATCAAACTATTATAACTCAGATTTTCAGGTCAAATTTTTTTTAAATAATGAAAAGTTTGAAAAAGTTGTTGGAAGCTTAGTGACATTAAAGTAATGCCATCGTGTTGTAGTTTGTTTATAGCCTATACATTTAGCTTTTTACTTCTGCTGATTGTGTTTGTTAGGGTGGGCAATATGACCAAAATCTTATATCATGATATGAGTAATTTTATTTCACTGTAACAATATATATCACAATATAGTTATTTTTGATTTAGGTCTCGATATAGGTCTTTATGATATTAACATTTTTGATACCATAGAAAGTAAACAGTAAGCGATTAAACAATAAGAAACTAATAACAAGCAATAGGACAAATCGAACAAATAAATATGAAATGCTACATACATTGTTTAAAGTAATCAAATACTTTAAGCAATAATCCTTAAAATATGAGGGAAACTTGTAAGTCTGATTGCATTGTCCGTAGTACAAATGTTGTGGGAAAAGTTACTGCCAAAGTAAAAAAAAAGAAAAGAAAAAGAAATGAATGAGCAATTGCTTTAGCAAACAGTAATAAACCTCCCTTTCACTCACCCTTAAAAACACGTACATACAGAGAGACACATATTCACTCATGGTGTGATCTTGTCACAGACGATTTGCCTCCTCAAACTCCTCATTGAGACCCCTAACGTCAGTCGACGTAACGTCGAACGTGACAGACTGAAAGGGAACTGTTGTACCATTAAATGCCATGTCATTTGATGGCTTCTACTAGAAACTTATTTCTAAGTTTCATATAATTTGGTTTGCAAAGCATGATTGCTACACATTCCTTTGTTTATTTGATGAATCGTGTAAAGCTGAAGCAGTACCTATGGGGCAAAATCATTGCTTACACTGGTAGTCAGACACCAAACATTGTGCTTGTTCTAGTTAGAAAATGTCAGTTGTTGGCACAACTATAGAACTGCTATTTTCCATTAAGTGGCTTGGTTTAAAAGAGCAAATGCTGCCCATTACATTGTTCATGGTTTCTCTGAGGGTATGATTGTGATGCTAAAACACGACTTACGGACTATTACTGATTCTTGTATAACAAACCGAGGACAGAATTAACTCTGTCAAGAGATTTATAGACTTTGGTCTGGGCTGCGTTTCCCGAAACCTTCTTAACGCTACGTCGTTCGTAAGTTATACCTTAAGTTGTACCTTTACGTTAATACGTGTTTCCCGAAACGTTCTTAGTTAAGTATACCTTCTGTAAGTCATTTGTTCGTAAGGTTAGTATGGACCACTCTTAGCTATACCTTATCGCTGTTCACAGTTCACTCCGCTAGTGGCCACCACTGTGCAAAAACCTTCTTCACATTTCAGTCGATACGATTGTAATTCTGTGGCAAGAAAAAGTGCAGAACCAAATAAATATTACAATTCTAAAGTTGTAATACACCCAGTGTTCAATTAGTGTTCAATTAATTGAAGTGTTTTTATGCAAAGAATAAAACTGTCATTATACTGATGGTTGTTAGTTTTTCCATTATAATATACAAAGGCACATCGGCTGGCAAACAAGTAGGCAGCACATAATTAAGAGTATATTTAAAGGGAATGAATGTTATGGGGAGTTTGGTCAAACTATGGCAGCAAGACAGCGAATAGTTGTCCTAAATCAAAGACGGCTGCGTCCGCGGAGCCAGTTAGTGTATGTGCACTATTTCATAATAGTCTCAGAATAGCTACCATGTCAAAAGATACAATTCTACAAAAATGTCGCCTGCCACGGGAGCAAATTCAGCAGCTTTTACATCTTGTTGGTCAAACTTTGTAGAGACAAACTTGACGGAGCTACCCCCTAAGCCCCGAAATTCAGCTGCTGGCGGCTCTCCGTTTTTATGCTGTGGGGAGTTTTCTGGAGGTGGTTGGGGATGCCTAGAACAGGTATACCTTTAGTTAAGATATACCTTTAGAGTCTTCGCAGCGAGCTAAGAGACAACGTTATCGGGAAACGCAGCCCAGGATTATTCCAGTGAGAAACTGGATTAGCCGGAAATTGTTTTTGCAAGATTTCTGGATGGTCATCAGTCAGATATGTTGGTTATTTTGAGAGGAGAAACAGGTGTGTAAAATAATATTTACTAATTTTCCAATATTCCCTTGGGTGGTATGGATAATCAGCCTAAGGAATGTAAAATTTATCTGCAATTTATATCTAATCCAGATCTTTCTGGAGAGCTACAGTTGCTCATTCTCATGTGGTTTAATCATTATGATTCAATGACTTCAATTGTTTTGTACAAATTACATTTCTGTTTTTCAGAGAGCTTGGAAACTTGTACAACTTAAATTTTGATTGTGGGGTTTTAAGACTGGCAATTACAATATATGTGCAGTTAAAAGTTACAAAACGGCAACATTATTAATCGTTTAAAATTAAATTCTGCATACAACGTGTGAAATGATTGTGGCTGATTTAAAAGGCACATTTTGTTTTTGTTGTTCCTGTTTTTTTTGTGTTTTTTTTTTTTAGGTCCGCTTCGGTCTGGTTGTAAAATGGTGCATTCAATTATAATGATTTGCGCAACAGACTTTAACGACTCTTGTTGTAATTTAGAAATAAAAGAGGCATAGGCTCTAAATTAGGTCTTAATGTGTTTGTGTGGGAGTGCATACTTGCTCACAGAAGAAAAGCAGTACATATGAGTCTAAAATACGGCTGTTTTACATGCCTGTTGTATGTGCACTGGGGTTTAATGAAGACATGATTCAAGCATTAAGTATTTCCATGCTAATTTTAGATGCATGTTCTGCTTTGTAGAAAACTACACCACCTGTTTCCTTTCTTTCCTCATGCATTTGCTCTTTTTTTAGCTGTTTTTTTTCACATAATGATTATAGCTGAAATCCTTTAGGTTTGTCAACAGCAAACGTGTATACTTGAACTGGCCAATTCTTCACCTCAGAATCAGAATCAGATATACAGAGCAGAAATATATTTTGCAGTAATACCAGCGAGAAGGCAGCTAGTTATAAACTGCCCATAAAGCGTTGCTCATATTTTCAAAAACACTTTAATCGTCAAATAGAGAGTTGGATGAACTGCAGAGTAGAACAGCCGAGCACCTCTCAAAGCGTCAATCAGTCCTCCAAATGCATAACATAAAAGACAATTTACAACCTTTTATCTTAGGCTTTCACAGCCTCTGAGAATGTTTGGTTATAGTACATCAAATGTATAATTTGATTTGTCTCAGGCGACGCAAAACCGGGGCCCCAGACCGTAAATTATTTCTCCAGACCTATGCTTCAACCAAAGGATCTTGGTAGGCTGCTGAACCCAATCAGGCATGTGGGATTGGATATTTTTTCTCTTTTTTCATGACTCAGATGTTGTTAATGTAAATGTATTTAAACACTTCACAAGCAAGTCAGTTTGATACTACCATATCATCATATGCAACTCTGTACTGTACATAATTCAAATTATGAAAGAGCATATGTGGAGTAAAGCATGCCGCTGCACATTGCGTTCATGTTTAGTGTATTTGATGGTAATTTGATTACATGTTCCATTCATTGCTGTACAAACTACTCATGTTAGTCACATGTGTAAAAAATCACATATGTAAATGAATATTCCTATAATCCAATAAACTTTTCAGTCCACAACCGTAATCTGTTCTAGGCAATCAGTGCCTCATATTTCCTGAAGTCATCTACTACATGAGTAACAGTAGTAAACACTCTGAATCATATCAAACATCTCTTTAGCCACAGTATCTGAGGCTGTTTGACTTCCGGAAACTACAAAGAGTTGATTAAAAGCATGGGACAGTGATGTATGGCCTTTATTTAGAGAATATCATGTTGCCCATTATGGCTTATTATGGTCTGTTTCTGGTACTTAAAATAGTAAAGAAACAAATGACTTTGATACTTTTGAACTTCACTTCCTCGCCTGTGTGTACACACATGGTCAGGGCCCATTTATGGGGCCACTAGAATGAATTTTGAATGAGTTTTACTTATGTTTGTTAGTTTCTACTTTCAATTTTTACTGAATTATAGTATTGTAAATAATGTAATGCATTTTTTAAAATTTAAATCAGAATAAATATAAAGGTAAAAGTAGAAATGTGATTTGAGTAAAATGCCCCAAAAATGTAGTAAAAATGAACAAAATTCTATTATTAAGTACACAAAAAAAATGTTCAAAGCTGATGAGATTCATCCACAAAGTGCATATAGTAAAACAACTCTTACTGTTTAAAACACAGATGGAGATAGAGAGGCCATTGTTCCAAAGTACACTTTCAAATAAAATATAGTCGTTCTTATTTTTTTCCATTAATTAAATTAATTCCATTAATAATGAGGTATTGAATTAGATTATGGTAATACAAAATTGTACAATAGTATTGCACTGCAACAGAATCTTCATAATCCTAAAAATAGATTTATTTTCTTAAATGCAAAGTATTTTTGTATTTTTTTATAAGCAGTCTTAAATCAAAATGTATTTAATTAAGAAGCAAAACTGATTAAGATATTAAGCCTTGTTTTCTGAAATTTTGATCAAAATTAAGTGAGTTTATGCTTAAAACAAGAAAAAAATCAGCGATATATAATCTTGTTTGCATTTTGAATTAAGTATATTTTTCTTACCCCATTAGCAGATTTTTTTTTTTTACTGTTTCAAGCATCAATTCACTTAATTTTGACCAAATTTTCAGAAAACAAGGCTTAATATCTTAAGTCATTGTGAAAATATGCACAATTTATCAAATGTATCTTGATTTAAGCATATTTAGATAGTATTACTGGAAAACAAGACAAAAACACTGAGGAAGAAAATCATTTTTTTCGCACTGTTGCAAAAAATTTCCTTTTTACTATTTATACCTATTGATTTTGTGGTGAACGTTCTTTCCAGGTGAGGTTGTTGGGATTGTTTGTGAGATTCGCCCAGGTGTTGTTTATAAGCTGTATTGTTATGCTCATTCAATCATTCAGTGTTTAATTACATCATTTTTGTAATATTCCAGTCAGATTTTTTTTTTTCTCTTTAGCTTAAACGCATAAAGCAGTTTTATTTACTGGTTCATTGCCTGACCCTTTGGATCAGAGTCTTGTCTGAGCAATGGGAGGGAGAAGGAAAAAGAGGGCAGAGGAGAAAAGAGACGGGATGGATAAAACGCTGTTATGCAAACCTCCGCTCATCACTCACTCCTGGACCAGATTAATTGCCCGTTAGAACAAGGCCACAGTGTTGCCTCCAGATGTACTCGAAGTAATGATGTCACCGTTTAATGTTCTTCTCTCTCACCATTTTCAATTTTTTATACAATTCTGCATACATTTTGCAGATGGCCTGCACAAACCATTACAATCTAGAGCAATAAATTGATGAATTCAAGGATTTGCATCTATTCATCACGTTGATGAACTGAAGGTTACCGAGTTTGAGGCGCTTGGATGTTTTAGTTGTTGCTTAGGGTTTATAAGCTGGCTCAGAATCAAGCACAGGAAAACAGGATGAGTGAATCTTTCCAACACCTTTGAGTCTCACTCTGCCAAAACTTTCTTTCTCCCAAAGTATTACAGCATGCCTCCTTATTTGTCTTCCCTTCTCTCTCTTTGTTTCTCCTTCATATTTATTGTGGGCCATTTCTGTCAGCGATTTCCTGCCATGCATAACGTCTGCAGGGTTGTGTGCCATTCATAAATAAATTGTAATTCAGCTCCTGAACTAAGGTGGCAGCATATAAAAATGCAATTTTAATAAAAAATAAAATATAATGAAATATAATTGCATTAAGTGTAATTTTAATTATTTTAACTAAAACATTATTTTCAAAATTTTAGAGATTTGTTTTTCATAAAAATTATATATTTTGTCATTTCAATTTCTGTTTAATCCTTTTTATTACTAGAAACGTCTTTAAGTTTTTTTTTTAGGAAATAAATTGCAATTCAGACAACAGTTGCAGACCAGCTGTCCATTACATTTACTTGCCAAAGCCAAATTTTTATTTTGGACCCTGGCTGTACGTAAATACATGCATTAAATACAAAAACAAATCATGCAGTCAGATCTTTCCATACATTGAAATTTCAACCATGTGTTATTTTGCAGTTCACAGAACAGTTACAGACCATCTGGCCATTTTATTTACTCGCTAAAGCTGAATTTTACTAAATGTGTTCATTTTTAGCCCAGGCTGTACATATGTGAACAATAGTACAGCATTAAATATAAAAAAAAACACATGTACACACATTTCGACACGGCCTCAGCTGTGAAATTAAAATATCCAGCTTGTGGACAACATGAGCTTACAGGGTTTCCTCTCTGCACCTCTCAATGGCAGAGACTGAGGAATCTGATCTGAGTCATGTGATTATGTGAGTAGTGAAGTCGGGTTATCTTCCATTCAGCTGCGGTCCCAAATAGGTTGCACGTGGGATGCGTAGAACTGTTTGTATGCGAGACCGTTTCAAGTTTTGACTGTGCATGTAGTAACATTAACCAGTTGGATTTAAACAGGTGTGTTCATACTAGGGCTGTGCGATTTGGGGGAAAATATCAAATTGCGATTTTTTTGACAGATATTGCAATTGCAATTTGATTTGCGATTTTAAATTTGCAAAGTCAAGCTTCAGCTCAATATTGCCAATAATGTGCAGCACAGTATGGGTATCATTACCCTGCTGAAAAAAACAATAGAAACTATCACAGATATGTTTGACAAACTATTATCTAATATAAATTTTATTTTATTTTATTTTATTCAATAATTTAATTATTGTCTACACTGCAAAAAAATGGTGTAGAAATAATTTTTACTCACAAAAACTTACAAAAAAGCTGTGCATACCTTATAAAAAGTAATCGAATTAAATGTGACATTTTGAAGTAGAAAGTATTTTTTTCTAAAATGTACTCCGATTTTTGTTTTAATTACAACTTTGAAAAATCATTTTATTTATTTAGTATTTAATTTAATTTTATTTAAAGCTGCAGTCCGTAACTTTTGGCGCTTTAGCGGTTAATAAACAGAACTGCGTGCATCTTGCGGAAGAACATTGTAGCCGGAGCTACTTCTCTCTGTTTATGTCTATGGCCAAAAACACAGTTTGGAAAATGGATTCATGGTGTACTCGCTTATTATATACATTTAGTAAATTTTGAGCACAAAAAAGTTACGGACTGCAGCTTTAATTTTTATTGCAAGAAAATTGCAAAATCCCACAAATCAGGGTTTTAAACTGTCTTATATTTTTAAACACAAATACATGTTAACTTTTTAGGTGCAAGGCCTATTTTGTACATAATTCATAAAAAATAAAGACTTTTAGTGGCAACTTCCTTGGCTCTACAGATCTTTTCAGACTTTTTGCCACTTTTAGCCAATGCACTAATCGCTATGCCATGACTTTCACCTTTATGGTCTTGTTATTGAATGCACTTCAGTGTTTTCCTACAGGAATGTGCAATCAGCTGGTTTGATGTTGATTTCAGTAAAGGGAATTGGCTGAACTCATTGGCAGGTGAACTGAATCTGGGCGATGTGCTGCCTCTCAGGTTCCAAGCGGGCAGCAGGGGTTACCGGACCCCTCTGGCAAACACTACCTTTGCTTGGGGGAGCAGGGAGTGTTTTGAAGGTGCTGACCCACCGAGAGATCAGAACTTCCCCTGTTATTTGTATAGCCGTCTTGCTGCAACGGAACTATAATGACCAGTCATGCTAAATGATGTGAGCGAGTGAATTTGATACTGTCCCACTTCTGCGAGCAGGGAGCTGTTTGCTTT
This sequence comes from Sinocyclocheilus rhinocerous, assembly GCF_001515625.1. Taxonomy (NCBI): domain Eukaryota; kingdom Metazoa; phylum Chordata; class Actinopteri; order Cypriniformes; family Cyprinidae; genus Sinocyclocheilus; species Sinocyclocheilus rhinocerous. The sequence goes on from NW_015635058.1 coordinate 32,696, forward strand.
GCCATGGTCTTTGATTCACTAACTCTTACATACATTTCTGTCCACTTTGGTAATACCCCATGCTTCAAAGATGTCTTCTTTATTTGGTCAGTTCAGAATGTGTTTTAAAATTTCTCCTTTCACCTATTGTAATTGTAGAATTGTGTATTATAGTTACTATTACAGAAAATGCTAAATATCACATACAATCTTGATGTAGAAAAACTGATACTGTATTTTTTTTTGTTAAACATACTCCAATTATTTTAAAGTCAAAATCTTTTTTACAGTGTAGAAAAAAAATCATAATTTCCATGATAGCTAGAAGGTCTTCTCAAACATGAAAAATGATCTGAGAGAAAAAGACAAGGAAGTTATACAAGACACAAACCTTAAAGAACAAAAACAGCTTAAACTATTTAAATTTCCCATGCATGACTGATTATTTAAATGCTTTTCATTGAAGCTTAAGATGAAATCTGCACATCTATAATGTCATCTGCATTTATTTTAATACCACTGCAGTCCCACATGTGGAATGTAACCCCCCCACCATATTATCATTCAGCAATCAAAGAGACAACTCAAAATGGAAAATTCTTTGTTGAGATGCCAAGATTCATGAGATATTCAAAAGACAAGAGATTCTTGAAAAGAAAAAGCAACATCCCTGAAGACCAGCTGTTTTTTAAGGATTTTAAGGGCTTAACAACACAGGCTTTAAGCTTTGTAATCTTTGTAATCTTAGTAGTTACGTTCTATTATAACTAACAGAAACTACAGAGCAGAAGATGACAATATGTTTTCCTTCTCTCTCTTGTTAGATGTGGTTCATGCCTCGTCTAGTCAAAAATATATTCACCATTTTCCATTGTTTTCCATTGTTTAATACATGTTTTGCTCACCACACAGTAGTGATTTGCATGATTAGGGTGAAAATCATTATGTAATCTACACTGAGAAAAAAAACGGGCTTTGAATTTTCACTCAGAAATTGCTAGTAAATTTCACAAATAATCACAAAGAAACGGCAAGTAACACTCTGAATTTAACATGAAATTATAAAGACTGAAATAGTGTTTTCTTTTAAAATGTATTCCAATAATTTTTGTTTAATTTATCATTTAAAAAAAAAAAACATTTCCAGTCCGTATGGCATGACATTTCCAGTCATTCTTGGTTACTGGATAATTATTTTTTAAATTAAAGATTTTAAAAAATTATTTAATAGAGATTGCACTAAAAATACATCTAGCCAATGAAATGTTATAGACCTGAGAATACAAGCAGTCTTGTATGTTTTTGTTTTTTCACTTTTTTGTAATCAAATGTTGTGATTAATTTTAAATCTGCTTGTTTTTAAATGTTTTAAATGTCTTTGGCAAACGTTAAAAATACTTCTGGACCCAAAGCTGCTAAATAGTGAACGGTCACTGATGTGCTCTGACCACACAGACAGTTTCTCACACTTGTATGATAAATAAAACAGGTGGAGGATTTTTGCTGGCCAGCTGTGATAAAATGAAGCTTTTTTAACATAGTTACTACAAATATTTTCCTCACGTTTGGTGTTCATTCCTTAACTTTTCGCTCTGCTGGCTAGCAGACTTGTTTATTATGCTATTTATCTCTCTGATCTCCATGAAAAACGTCTGGGTTTTGAGACGTTTTCAGTAACAGGGAGTATTTGTGTCTCAGATGGAAAGCAAGCCTCTTTGATTTTCTGTTTTACTATCTGTCCCTCTCTGACTCATTCTATGTCTCAGTTTGACTTATTGTTTTGGTTGGTGTGATTTCACAACAAGCGGAACAAAAAATATTGATGCATTTGTCAGTATGTGATGTTCAGAGTCGCTTTATTCTTTGCACTTGTCTGGTGTAAACAACACATTCAAAGCCCCAAAATGCATGACAAAAGCGCTGTCATCTTTGCATGTTTTGTCTTTTTTCCTTTCTGTTTCCCAAATGCACATGTATAAATACAGACACTCATCTCTTGACCCACCTTTGACTCACCTGCGACAGCTCTTCCTGAGGGCACCGGAGAACATTATTTCTGCCAAACAAACCGCAGCAAGCAGATCAGCCAGTTCACGTGACCTGTGCCCTTTGCTTCTTTCTGGAGTACCCTTAACCTTAACAGAAGTACATTTCACAGCACTGATGTTGTGTCTGAAACAAACAGCAATACATTATGTCTCTGAAAAATTGTGTTAAAAACTGCATCCAGTTGTGAGTTTTTAGGAGGGCTGAGCAAATATTCACTATGAATTTGCAGTAATTTTGCTGGTGATGTAAAATTTAAATATTTTATGAAATACATGTAGATAAATAATGCTGTTTGTTAGTATATTTTATATTGGTTCAAATTAAAATAATGAAATATTATTCATCATTGTATTAATTTATGGATAAACAGTGTTACAAACATGAATATTTAAAATAAAATATATATAAAGAAGTTTCTTCAAGACAGCATTTGATAAAAAAACGTAATATATTTTTTTTAGGATTCTTCTATGAAATTAATGTGTATATATATATATAAATTACTGCATATATTGCATATTTATATTGCATATAAAAAGGCCGAAAGAATAATCATTATTTAGTTATATCTACCAGGCTTTATCTAGTATGTCTGCAGTCACAGCAAATGCACAGGATGTGCTTTTAATGGATATCTGCCCCCTCGCTCGACCTGGTCCAGACACTTAGTGACCTTTAACCCTGACCTTGCCCTCTGTCTTCCCACACCCCTTCACTAGACTCTCTTTCACTCACTAATGCTCTTATTTCAGGCTTTGTTAAGAAAAGCTGCATTTCCCAGAGTTTGCAGACAGGTAGGCATGTGGAAACATTTTGATGGATATGAGAGAAGTCATACAACAGTTTCTAAAACTACGTATAAGTAGCCTATAACTTTTGCTCTTGAACTATAATATTTTGCAAGAAATAAATTAATGTACTGTTGATAATGTAGTGAATTGAATATTTTGAAAAATATATTAAATATTTTTTTTTGTGCGTGTGTGTGTTATTACCTGATTTGTTTTGGAGGGCTCTTTAAAGCAGGATTTCTCAAAGTACAGTCTGTAGACCCCTAGAGGTCCTTGACCCATAGTCAGGGGGTCCGCGAAATGAATTTAGGGCGCTATGATTTCCGCGATGCACTAAATGCGGATGGAATTACGGAATTCAGTCAAAATGGAATTCACTGTGTAAGCGGAAGTTCACGAAATTAAACAAGTTTTGGATAAATAAATGGAACGTTAGGTCTGTACACTTAATCAAATCGTGGTATGGATTCATGTCTTGATTACATTTTAAAATATTAATTTGTTAATGTTTTATGCCTCTATTTGATTACCATCGTTGAAAATAATTTTTTATTCAATTATAAATCCAGAAAAATTAAAACAGACCATACACAATTTCTGAAAAGAAAAAAAAAAATTAATGTGGCCATATTATTGTAAACATTTTAATAAAATATTAAGTAGTTAGTTTTATACATTAAATTGATTAGACATGCTTTTAGATTATTAAAATTGAATTAAACCACTAAAATGGAATCTAGAAAAATTTAAATGGAAAACACTGAATTTGAGAATAATAAAACTTGTTATACAATTTAACAACGACTTATTAAAAGTTTCAGTTCTATGTTTTCAAGTAATTAGACATGCTTTTTAATTACAGTTCAATTTAACCATTAAAACAGAGTCCAGAAACATTAAAACAGTAAAAAAGGTAATCCAGAAAAGTAAAAAAAAAAACTCCAGAAAAACACAAGTTCCAATGGCATCTAAGAGTACAAACTGTAGTATGCATATGCTTAATCATTGTTATAATTATGAGGAGGTCATAATGGCTCCAAAATGTTTGAGGACCCCTGCTTTAAAGCATGAAACAGACTGTTTTGGATATTAATTCTGTAGTAAATAGGGTTTGGGGTTGTAAACTTTCTTATGGTGCCAGTCACCATTGTCATTGCGTCATTTTCCTGCCATCACATTCTTTCCACAGCCATCAACGTTTATTACAATTAAAAATTCTGCCAGTCACATTTCCCAGAAGTCGAAGTGACTGGGACTCTTGAGGGCACTAAAACACTAAGCATTGTCAGATGTAACTGGTCCAGTTAAGGAGATTTACAGTGGCATTTTGAATAGCGATTCTGTCGTCGTCTCTTAGCGTAGAAGTCTTCCACACTTAAGAAGCTGTTAGGCAACGTTACACGTGGAAGTGTTAAAGACTGAATCTTAGGTGAGTTGTTTTAAGTGGTTTGCTTTTGATGGTATTGTTTTGACAGTAATCAAGGCCACGTTCTTGACGTTTACACAGGTGGGGCGACCCTTTAGAGGACTATGCCAAAATATGTGGTCGCAAGTAACGTGTAGCATGTTTAAAACCTTTTCTAAATAGAGCGCTCGAGCCTCCCGGCGTGTACGTGCTTAGACCATGTGTGAGAGCCCAGGCCTGAGCCACAGAACACCAAGTGTACCTAGCATCTCTCAAAACATAAATAAACTGAAGAGGAGTTTGGGTTCAACTCTCATATGCAATACACTCTAGTGCGTTAAGCTAGTGCGTATCATCTATCTATCTATCTATCTATCTATCTATCTATCTCTACCTACCTACCTACCTACCTACCTACCTATCTATCTGTCTATCCATCCATCCCTCCATCAACCTATCATTCGTTCATTTGTTCTATTGTTTGTTTGTTCTAATATTTGTTCTAAAATTTGTTCATACATTTGTATGTTTGTTCTGTTGTTCTTTTTCTCTATTGCGGCTTTTAAAAAGCAGTTTTGACTTGTTTTCTTACAGGAGGTGTAGTATGGAATGAATATATGAAAACAGATGGAGTGATCTGGAAGACAAATGTTGGGGCCAGCACTTGGGCTCAGAGGGACAAACCTGGGAAAACGTTGTTTAGCACATCTGCATGTTCTCTTTGCATGATTGCGCACACACAATCCCAAACTCATACAGACTAAATGAATTGAAAGCGAGTGATGGAAGAGCTCTGGTTATGTCTTCTGTAACGCATATGCAGTTTAAGCACTTCTGTTCTCTATGCATGTAGTTTGTTGAATTAGTACCTTTTTTCTCTGTTATTTCTTGGCATGACTCAGAAATGAGGCTTAAGCAAAGGTTTGCAGTCCAGGCCATCTGTGTTGACTTTTCTGATAGAGCCATCTGAAACTTTCATTAGCTTCATCAGTGTGTCATATACACTCCAGGCCTTGAAACATTGATTTTCATATTAATAACTAAATTTTATTACTGTTATTGTTAGTACTTGTTGACTCCAGTCATAACTATTCACAGACTGAACCGTTGATCTGATTTTGGTTTCCATTCAGACAATACCTGCAGGACATAATTAGACCAGGCTATTGTACTGACCTATAGCAAGTAAGGTGAAACTGAACACCAGCGCAGAACTTCTCCATTCTTCACTCTTGAGGCTCTACCTTCCCTAGGATCTGCAGACTAAATGATGTCAAACTCTCCAGATTTTGCCCTGAAGAACTTGAGTTGTTTCAATGGATCTGCACTCATATCAACTTTATTTTAATACACTTCCTGCTAGAAAAATTAGGTCACACTTGCCTAAGGTGGTCAAGCTTTTGAAACATGGTTAATCAGTTCCCTACTATGTGCCAGCTAACCAGAGCTGATAGAACATCCACTTAAACCAGATGGCCAGCTAGAAACCATTGTGACATTGTAAATGGATGACATTGTAGGAAAATAAAAATGATTTAATCCAAAAGTGATATATTTAAGATGGTGCTCTCAGCATGAAAATCATGAAAAAATAGCCTTTTTCAAGTTTGCTGTTGGATTTATCTCACCTGGTCTTTCAGTTTTAAACTGATTTTTCCCAGATTGTTATTGTGAGGTTAGATCAGCGTGACTAATTAAGATGACTTTGACCACTCAATTGAGTAGATTCTTGCTAAATGAGGCAGATCCAGTATATACTGTTGCATAGGAAACCTTATATACAAGGTTGTATACAAACCACATATAGTATATAAGGTAAGATTTAAAACATATATTTTTAAAATATTGATATTAAAATTATTTACTGTGTTATAACATCGTATTAAAATAATTTGAATTAATCATCTAATTATTAATTAATTAAATGCATCAAATAAGCATTATATTTTAAATATATATTTTAGCATTCTAATGCATTTTCGAATTGTTTACTAGTATTCTACAGAGATGTTACAAACCACATACTAAATCTGGATCCATTTGCATGTCAGTGATGTCAGATGTATGTCCTGGTGACTGTTCGGTCTGTGTTTGTGACATGCGTCTGCTCTACAGACCACAGATTGTTGACAGGAGTTGGCAGTGGGGAACTTCCTTCAGCCTGTGCTATAGCAAGCAAATAACTTAATCAAAAGCAGCAAGGCCTTCACTTTCAACTCAGCAGTTGTCAGACACAGGGGGTAAGAAGGGGCATCCCAGACTTGAGGAGGCAGACAGGGACACAGCTGCTGCCCCTGAGGAGATGGAGGTCGCTGGGGTAAGAGCCGTGAAGGACATGGAGTGGTCGTATGGAACAAGATTCTTTGCTATTAAGCAATTTATAACAAACATGCATTTATGTCTCAGTTTCTACAGACATGGTTTTTAAAGGATTAGTTCACTTCCAGAATAAAAAAATCCTGTAAATGTACTCACCCCCATTCCATCCTAAATGTTCATGTCTTTCTTTCTTCAGTTGAAAAGAAATGAAGATTTTTGAGGAAAACATTCCAGGATTTTTCTCCATATAGTGGACTTCAGTGGGACCCAATGGGTTGAAGGTCCAAATTGCAGTTCCATGCAGCTTCAAAGGGCACAATCCCAGCCGAGAAATAAAGGTCTTATCTACACTCTAAAAAATGCTGGGTTGTTTCAACCCAACTTTGGGTCAAATATGGACTAACCCAACTTTTGGGTTAAAAATTTAATGTAAAAATTTAACCCAATGGTTGGGTTAGTTCATATTTGACCCAAAGTTGGGTTGAAACAACCCAGCATTTTTTAGAGTGTAGGATGTTTCATATAGTACTTCAGATTGCTGGGAGATTTTTAAGTCAGTGAATTGATTTAGAGCATAGAATAATGTTTGATGTTTGGTTTACAGCAGTCAGTTTATACTGTATGTTGCCGTCAATGATTTTCTGAGATTTGAAAGGTACAAAAATATACAACTAATTTAGCTGGTTCATGAGGTTGTGGTCTTGTTCTGTATTACTTTTTTTTTACATTGTGCAGCTATGTTTTCTATAATTCTCTGTGGTAACGCAGGAGATAAAATACACAGATACGGCAGCAATTATCTAATGTGCATCATTTGCTTTGGTTGCAATAGCACTAAAAACCTTCCTGTCTTTGTCAGGAAGTGAAAAGAGAGAACAAACAGTCTTTTTATCATTTATTTATATTACTTGCACGCACATCACATCATAATTGCAATTTCCAATCTCCTAAGTAGGAACGTCCCAGGAGAACTTGAAAAGTCCTTGAGTCATATAGTAAACCTTACGTAATAAAAAAAGCAATTGTTTTTCAAGAGTATTTAGTTTATCAGTGAAATGTAAAGGCAGTTTGACTTTTCTTGCCATCACAACATTACTGAACAAACCCAACACGCATTTGGAAAAAGTGGAGATCTGTATACATTCAGATAGCTGATATATAAATCATGTCTTCTGTTCTGTATACACGAGTAGCTTTTTACCCTCCTCTACACTTTCCCTTGATGATCAGCTACTGTAAACTGAACGCTGTAATGTTCACCAATGTTCCTCTAAACTGCTCATCCTGTGTTGGATGTGTAGCCTGCATAAACAGTCAGCATTCAGCCCAATGTAAACTTTATTTGAGATTAATAATCACAGTTAAACATCAAAACTAATAATGAACAATTCAGATTTTTGATCTTGTGGGAAAGAAGGGCTTTTAAACCTCATGTGCCAGTGGTGTCTCTTCTGAGCTCGGGTCAGCTGCAGTTTTAGTCCCTCTGTAAACAGTGTTGCATCCTCTGTAAAACTCAACCACAAACAGTAAACACACACCAGCTCTGAAGCAGC
>NW_015635058.1:42675-52508 GCF_001515625.1 Sinocyclocheilus rhinocerous
CCTTTTTCAAGTTTGCTGTTGGATTTATCTCACCTGGTCTTTCAGTTTTAAACTGATTTTTCCCAGATTGTTATTGTGAGGTTAGATCAGCGTGACTAATTAAGATGACTTTGACCACTCAATTGAGTAGATTCTTGCTAAATGAGGCAGATCCAGTATATACTGTTGCATAGGAAACCTTATATACAAGGTTGTATACAAACCACATATAGTATATAAGGTAAGATTTAAAACATATATTTTTAAAATATTGATATTAAAATTATTTACTGTGTTATAACATCGTATTAAAATAATTTGAATTAATCATCTAATTATTAATTAATTAAATGCATCAAATAAGCATTATATTTTAAATATATATTTTAGCATTCTAATGCATTTTCGAATTGTTTACTAGTATTCTACAGAGATGTTACAAACCACATACTAAATCTGGATCCATTTGCATGTCAGTGATGTCAGATGTATGTCCTGGTGACTGTTCGGTCTGTGTTTGTGACATGCGTCTGCTCTACAGACCACAGATTGTTGACAGGAGTTGGCAGTGGGGAACTTCCTTCAGCCTGTGCTATAGCAAGCAAATAACTTAATCAAAAGCAGCAAGGCCTTCACTTTCAACTCAGCAGTTGTCAGACACAGGGGGTAAGAAGGGGCATCCCAGACTTGAGGAGGCAGACAGGGACACAGCTGCTGCCCCTGAGGAGATGGAGGTCGCTGGGGTAAGAGCCGTGAAGGACATGGAGTGGTCGTATGGAACAAGATTCTTTGCTATTAAGCAATTTATAACAAACATGCATTTATGTCTCAGTTTCTACAGACATGGTTTTTAAAGGATTAGTTCACTTCCAGAATAAAAAATTCCTGTAAATGTACTCACCCCCATTCCATCCTAAATGTTCATGTCTTTCTTTCTTCAGTTGAAAAGAAATGAAGATTTTTGAGGAAAACATTCCAGGATTTTTCTCCATATAGTGGACTTCAGTGGGACCCAATGGGTTGAAGGTCCAAATTGCAGTTCCATGCAGCTTCAAAGGGCACAATCCCAGCCGAGAAATAAAGGTCTTATCTACACTCTAAAAAATGCTGGGTTGTTTCAACCCAACTTTGGGTCAAATATGGACTAACCCAACTTTTGGGTTAAAAATTTAATGTAAAAATTTAACCCAATGGTTGGGTTAGTTCATATTTGACCCAAAGTTGGGTTGAAACAACCCAGCATTTTTTAGAGTGTAGGATGTTTCATATAGTACTTCAGATTGCTGGGAGATTTTTAAGTCAGTGAATTGATTTAGAGCATAGAATAATGTTTGATGTTTGGTTTACAGCAGTCAGTTTATACTGTATGTTGCCGTCAATGATTTTCTGAGATTTGAAAGGTACAAAAATATACAACTAATTTAGCTGGTTCATGAGGTTGTGGTCTTGTTCTGTATTACTTTTTTTTTACATTGTGCAGCTATGTTTTCTATAATTCTCTGTGGTAACGCAGGAGATAAAATACACAGATACGGCAGCAATTATCTAATGTGCATCATTTGCTTTGGTTGCAATAGCACTAAAAACCTTCCTGTCTTTGTCAGGAAGTGAAAAGAGAGAACAAACAGTCTTTTTATCATTTATTTATATTACTTGCACGCACATCACATCATAATTGCAATTTCCAATCTCCTAAGTAGGAACGTCCCAGGAGAACTTGAAAAGTCCTTGAGTCATATAGTAAACCTTACGTAATAAAAAAAGCAATTGTTTTTCAAGAGTATTTAGTTTATCAGTGAAATGTAAAGGCAGTTTGACTTTTCTTGCCATCACAACATTACTGAACAAACCCAACACGCATTTGGAAAAAGTGGAGATCTGTATACATTCAGATAGCTGATATATAAATCATGTCTTCTGTTCTGTATACACGAGTAGCTTTTTACCCTCCTCTACACTTTCCCTTGATGATCAGCTACTGTAAACTGAACGCTGTAATGTTCACCAATGTTCCTCTAAACTGCTCATCCTGTGTTGGATGTGTAGCCTGCATAAACAGTCAGCATTCAGCCCAATGTAAACTTTATTTGAGATTAATAATCACAGTTAAACATCAAAACTAATAATGAACAATTCAGATTTTTGATCTTGTGGGAAAGAAGGGCTTTTAAACCTCATGTGCCAGTGGTGTCTCTTCTGAGCTCGGGTCAGCTGCAGTTTTAGTCCCTCTGTAAACAGTGTTGCATCCTCTGTAAAACTCAACCACAAACAGTAAACACACACCAGCTCTGAAGCAGCCGACATTCATCACTCTTAAAGCTGCTCTTCTTCCAGTCTGATTAGTGTAACGTCTGGAGTTTAGACAGCGGTTAAAAGGGCAGGCGGATTTTTACAGATGTTACAGATGTGTGTTCCATAAAAGATGTTTGTTCTCTGTCTGTCAAACTATAGCTGGACTGTCACATAGGCATTGGCTCCATCACTCTGTCATTGGTTGATTGCTCTAGGCTCCTCCCACTCATCCCACACCAATCAGAAGCCCTGAATGCTCATTGATCCCAGATGTAGTGGTGTAGAGGAGGTTTGAAAGCTCTTGTGGTGGATCAGTGTGATGGTGGTCAGAATACAGTATTGTCGGGCTATCCACTCTTGCTTTTAAATCTTTATCAATATTTCCTGTTTGCAGTCTGCTAATATCTTTTTTCTTCCTTTGATCTCCCATTTCTTTAGTTTTCTTTATAAGTTCGGCCTCCATTTGGGCTACATGGTGGATATTGTGGCTCCACCACACCTATGGGAAAAGTTTTCATTCGAGTTTTTTTTTTGGTACCAGTTTTTCCCCACAATATTGAAACGAACATCCTCTAGGGGCCATTTGCACAACACCATTTGCCTTTTAGCCGTTCATTTACACAACAATGCCATTTTGGGGGCTGGAAAATTCCCCCTAAAGTTTCAAAAATGGGTTTCAAAGTACAAATGTTTTCAACAATACCATTACATCTCGCGAATTTGTGAAAACAGCACATGTGCATTCAAATTCAATATGTAGTCTATAGGTATTTGGGTAACACTTTATTTTGATAGTCCACTTTAGACATTCTAATAATTATAAATAACTTTGCCACTATATGTCAATTAACTCTCATTAATTTGCGACTGCATGTAAAATACCAGTTATTATAGTATTGGTAGAGTGTCTGCTTAAAGGGGTCATATGATGCTGCTAAAAAGAACATTATTTTGTGTATTTGGTGTAATGAAATGTGTTGGAAGACCAAACAAAGTAGTTTCGCTTTTACAACGAAGCACACAGCGTCTTCAGGACATGGCTGCAGCGTCTACAATACTACAGCGAGAATAAAAGTTACGGCTTCTTTCTTTGCGTGAACGTTTGGGCGGCGTTATGCAAATCTTCCGAGATCGTGACGTAGGTATGTGGGGGTGTGTTAGAACGAGCCGTTTTAGGTAGGCGTGGTTAACTCTTAACTTTTATAAAGAATATCTCTTTGGTTTTGAGACTTTAGTCTTTGCAACTTTACAGATCTTCTTTATGCACCAAGAGCTTGTAACACTCCAAAGAGAAAGGAAAAATTGAAATCGCATCATATGACCCCTTTAATATCTTCTAACACTATATTTTGCTGGTCCCACAAAATACATTCTACTGGCTATAAATAACTTTGCAAATACATGTCAGCTTATTCTACTAACCCTAACCCTAAGAGTCTACTAATACACTAATGAGAGTTCGTTGACATGTAGTTGCAAATGAATGAGAGTTACTTGACATGTAGTCACAAAGTTATTTACGGTTAGTAGAATGTCTAAAGTGGATGAGACATGTAGATGAGATGGCACTTTGGGGTTAGTAACAGAACAGAGGCTTTGTATTAGAGCTGTCAAACAATTAAAAATGTAAATTAATCATTTATTTGTGAATAGCTTTCTTTTGGTCCTGTTATTAAAGGTTTGTCAGTGTTTCTTGTCTATGACAAATCTCTTTTGTGCAAGCTGAAGTTGCAGATCATGATGCGCCCATCCCAGTTCACTTGAGGAGATGGAAGTGCTCTGTAAACATGTATACCTGCACGGTATTTTTCCCTCAAACCAGCTCTGTTTTCTGCTCTTGACTGGCATATTTTGTGATACACATCATGACATGTGCTGTTATCGGCATCTGCTCTGCTTCCACACTGACGTCTCCATAATTCAATAATCTGTCTCCTGGAATCCTGTTGTATGCGTTCCCTTCACTCTTCTCAGGGCCTGCTGTATGTACGGCTTGTGGGACTCAAAGCTGGTATGCAAAATGTGATAACATAGACATCAGGTGAGCCTAAAGGCCACTGTGAAAGGTCTTACTCCCTTAATAAAAGGTCTTTGAAAGGTCATATCATGAGGAGTCAAATGTCCCTTGTATTTTTCCCCCAGTCCAAAAAGAGCATTGAACGACTCACAACTTTATGATGTGGCACAGTCTTAGCATGTAAATATGCATATGCATTCAAGGGATAGTTTGCACAAAAATTAAATCCGAGAGCTTTCTGACCCCGCATAGAAAGCAACACAACTGACACATTCAAGGCCCAGAAAGGTAGTAAGGACATCGTTAAAATAGTCCATGTGACATCAGTGGTTCAAAAGTCAAAATTGCAGATGTAAACGCAGAATTCTGAGGAAAAAAGTACGATTCTGGAATATAAACTCACAGTTGCATGATGTAAACTTTAAATTGCAAGAAATAAAGTCAACATTTTTAGTTTATATCTGGCAATTCTTACTTTTTTTCTCAGAATTGCGAGTTTGTATCTCACAATTCTGAGTTTATGCATCTGAATTCTGATTAAAAAAAGTTGCAATTACCTTTTTTTATTTTTTCATTCCGTGGTGGAAAAAGGCTTCCATATATGACTCTTTTAGTCTCAGAGAAAACAACCCACCAAAAAAGGAAAACCCTACCACAAAGGAAATAAAGACATAACCCTGAAGGTACAGCTTGTTTCTTATTTTTGAATGCAGCTTGGACAAATGCCCATTGTTATGTCTTTCTTCTTTCCGATAGTGGTCTCTCTTTAAAATAACATTAGCATATGTGTCCAGCATAAACTGATAAATGTGTTTTTAACTTAATTTCAACATAATCATGTTCCTATTTAACTGTGTGCTACATACAAACTCTATTATTTGCGGTTACAGATTTATATAAGTAGCATATGGAGTGTACAGGGCACATCATGGCCCCTGTTGTACGTTTAAGAAATGGACCTCCTTTGGCCAGCGGCTAAAGTCAATTATATAAAGCAGATTGCACATTTTCTCGCTTGTAGCTTTTTTATATTTTCTCTGAGAAATGGGTCCATGTGTTGAATAGGCTGATAGATACTTAGATTTGCAAATGCAATAATTACTTGGCAGGCCACTGGTGTGACCTCTGAGTGCATTAGACTGCTCTGATTGGTCGAAATGATGATTTAGATAGAGTTCAACCACAAACAGTGGTTTTATTTGCTTCTTTGCTTTCAGTGACACATCTGAGGCAAGTTTAATACTTAGGTGTACGGGTTTATTAAAGTAAAAAATCCGAAGTATAAGCAATAAAAATCATTTTTACACACTGTAATAATGCATTACATTTTATAATAGCTTGTGTTTTATCCAACTGTTAAAAATGATTTGACTGAAGCATTTGGTATCAGTAAAATTGATTTTTTTTAAAATCTCAAATTTATTTGAAGATTTATTTGATCAAAACACAGTAGAAATTATACATTTAAAATAACTGTTTTCTATTATTTTATAATGTAATTTATTCATGCAATGGCAAAGCTGTATTTTCAGCATCATTACTCCAGTCTTCAGAATTACATGATCCTTCAGAAATCATTCTAATATGCTGATTTGATGCTCAGAAACATTTCTTCATTCATTATTATCAATGTTGAAAACAGTTGTGCTGCTTTATATTTTTATGGAAACCACGATGCATTTATTCAAGATTCTTTGATGAAAATAACAAAAGAACAGCATTTATTTGAAATAGAAATCTTTTGTAAAAATGGATAGAAAACACAAAAAAGTGTTAACTGTCACTATTGATCAATTTAATGCATCCTTGATAAATAAAAGTATTAATTATTTCTTTAATAAATAAATAAATGCTGACATCAAACTTTGGAACGGTAGAATTAGTAATCATTTTATTCATTTTTGTTATCGTTTTTTTCCCATCAGCATCTCACCAACTGCTCCTGAAATACCTGTTGCACTTGGGTTCTATTATAGTCTGTTACATTGGCCAACAGAAACTGATTTGTGTTAAACCACATCTCCGGTGGACTTTCAGTGTGACCTTTAGCCTCCTTGTGTGGCCTTTTCCCACATGATGAAGTGCCTGGTTCACCGAATCATCATTTCTGGCATTAGCGAATCATAAATCACCTTTAAAAAATGTGGTTGGTTCAGGGTCAGCTTCAGCTCGAACACACGTGTAGCGTTGTGCTGTCAACATGAAGGGGATCTCTCACACTCCGACTAATGGATGGCAAATCTGCAGGGCGCAGTGTTTGATGGCCCATCTGCCCACACCACCGCCATATGTGACCTAGTATCGCGAGCAGAGCAGTTACTGGTGTAATTAAATTGGTTTGTGTTTGTGTATGTCTGCATCACTTTGGGTAATGTTGTTTGATTGTTTTTTAATGGCTTTTTGATGGTGTTATTGTCTTTTCCCCTTTATCCAGGGCATTTTTTTATGTTGACGCAAACGACATTATAATATATTCGGGAAAGTGTTTAACTTCGCTGAAATTGTGGTAACATCCCAGAGAAACGTGGTATTGCTCAGAAGTGGCTTTTTCATAACTCTGGAGACTTGGTCTGTTGTAAGTCAACATGCAATCAAACTTAACCCTTTTTACCTTTTTAGTTATTTTGTATTGCTGCATTCTAGTGTGTAACAACAAGATACTGTCTACTTATGTAGGTTGCAAACAACAGCAGTGTTATTTTGGTATTACTTATATACTATTATAGTATTTTTAATATTTAGTATAGTATAGTATTAGTATAGTTAATATTCTATTTAGATTTTTAATTTAATTTCAGTTTTAGTTTTAGTACTATATTTTATTTTAGTACTTATTTAATTTAACTTAATTTTGATTTTTTTTCTAGTTTTCATTTTTTCATTTATTATTTCATTTTAGTTCCATTTCAGTTACCCAAAATTGTGTAATAGATTTAGTTGACAATAACCAGGGTTATTATAGTTAATGAAAACGAAAACTGTAACTAAAACTAAAACCATAAAACAAAACATTTTTGTTACTAATAAAATAAACATGAACTGAAATAAAATAAAATAAAATCTAAAAATATTTATGTCAGCTTTATGTCAACATTTCTCATTTTAATTTAGTTTAGCTTGATGTACAAAAAATGGATAAAAAAAATAGATAAAAACTATATAGGCATAAAAACGACTAAAAATGAACAAATAAAACATCAAAATTACTAAAACTTTAAACTTAAAATTAAAATGGAAGATATAAAAATAAAAACTAATTTAAATTATTAATAACAAATTATGATACTAAAATAACACTGACAAGAGCAGTTCATGCATTTAAAATGTAAATAAACTTATGACAAAGTAAGATTGTAAAACTATAAAATAACTGTGTATAGCTCATATTATTTGGTCTAGGAAGTATTTGATGAGAAATGTGTTTGAGACATTATTGTAATCTTTTGCGAGGTTTTTTCTCTAGAGAAAAAATATGAGAAACAGGAGACATCTCCATATGTTCTTTATAGAATTTCATTGCTTTGTAGGAAAAATACTTGAAGTTAAAGACGGTTTTATGATTTTGTCATTTGTGATTTGTCTTTCCTCTGGGTTTTTCAAACTTTTTAACAGCATCCGTATCATCATGAGTCACCTAATCAGAGTCAATAGAACTAAAAAACAGAAAATGAGTGTTAAAAGAGACAATCAGCCCAATACACTAATTATACATACAGTACATGAATATTCAAACCAGTCAGCACAGATGAGCAGTCGGAGTTTATTCAGAAATATTGCTGGAAGACATTAAGACAACAGAACACATCCGACCACAGAGAGCAGCCAATAACTGGGAAAACTGAGTGGGAGCAGGGATGCCAGACTGTGTAAAGTCAAACATGACAAGTTGAATGTGTTTAATATTATATAGCCTACAGTTTGTAGATTGTTCCCATCTTATATGGTCCAAAAAGCACAGGAAGAGCCCAAATTATTGCAGTAATCAAAGTGAGTGTGTCATTCAGGAACGTCCGACCACGCCTGATCAGTTTACTTGGACACGCACCAGATCATGTTGAGCAACGTACTGTGTTTGATTATTTTTCAAGTCTCTGAAAAGATGGACAATCCAGTCTGTCATAAGGGACGTCTAGCCCAAGGCCAGTCTACTTGGAAAGTGTGACAGATGCTGAAGCTCTTCAGAAACACATGGCTTGCTCCTGCGTTGTTCATCTTTGTTGGGTAATCGTAGCGTAATAGTTTGAGAGATTCGGTTGTGAGCTGCCTTCTCGCATCTGGCATCCGAGCATGTAATTGTGACGGAGACGTATAGTGTTTTGACTTAAGATGTCTTAGTTTGCTCCTCGAGTCACATTAAAACAATGGCAGTGCTTTAAAGAAACCCCTCTGCCTCAGTGCAGTGTTTATTCCAGGAACCTCAGTTGCATTTGGCTGTGATCTCGCAAGCCACCAAAAACAATATTGCCAGCGGAAAGTTAAACAGCAGTGAAGGCTTTGTCTGAGTCAAATCCCAGAAGAGAATACTATGAACCCTATTGTCTAAATTGAGATGAGTTTCCTCAAAGTTGGACAAACATCATGTCCCATTAAACATGGATGCTTGACGTAGTAATCCAGACACCATTATGGACTTGGCACATCTTTTCCGCTGTCAAAAATACATCCCGTGTGTAAATATCTCGAAGGAAAAGTACTTAATTACCTCGGCACGGGTCTACATTTCATTGACACTCGAAATGTGTTTTTACCATATGCTATTGATTTTAATTTAAAATAATATTGCTGATGTCATGCAAATCTTTCTCACCATCATGTAACAGTTACGTATTAAGTGACATATGGAAGGTTCTTTGAGGTGTTTTCATATGTGGTTTTGTGTTTTCAGGGCAATGAAAGGCCAAGAATCTGATCTTGTTGAGTGAAGTGTGCCTGGCACAGATAGATTTGACAAAAATAGTGTTTCATTCCAGACTTGTTTTCATTTTAAACTAGTAATTTGAATGTTTTGTTTTCTTTCAAAATATTCACTAAGTTTAAATCACAGAAGATGAACGAAAAAAATTGCATTAATATGAGAAGAATAGTCTAATTGATGTAGTCTATTTTACACTCTCATGTCAATCCAGCCCTCTATTTTCTTTTTGAACTATTGAACTAGGTCCAATATGGAGGATTTCTCATATAATTTTTCATTAGAATTTAAGTGTTGAGCTTATTAATATGTATATATTAAAGTCGGCATGAAATCAAAATTGACAATTCTTATTTTTCGATGGAATACTGTAGTGTTTATTATAAATAATTTATCCGTGCACTTCATTATTATTTTTTTAATTCATGTGCCCTCGTAATCTTTAATCAAAAACGTTAACCTCCCCTCCCCCTCAAAACGACTCATCTACTCTTCCGGTCACGAGCTATGGCGCAGGGGCGGAGCTATCTGGAACTGCCAGCAGCTGCAGTGACATCAGTGACGTTTGGAATAAACGACAGGGGAAAAGCTGATGCTTCACTTTATAGCACTGACACCAGTCATAAGGGAGTA
>NW_015635058.1:54013-57046 GCF_001515625.1 Sinocyclocheilus rhinocerous
TCATGTGCCCTCGTAATCTTTAATCAAAAACGTTAGCCTCCCCTCCCCCTCAAAACGACTCATCTTCTCTTCCGGTCACGAGCTATGGCGCAAGGGCGGAGCTATCTGGAACTGCCAGCAGCTGCAGTGACATCAGTGACGTTTGGAATAAACGACAGGGGAAAAGCTGATGCTTCACTTTATAGCACTGACACCAGTCATAAGGGAGTATGTTACCCTTAAACATTGAAAAGATATTAGGATATTACGACAACATTACTCTTAGAACATCGCACACTAATAATTTTTTTTTCTTCATGAATATGACTTAACCTGATGTGACTTAACCTGATGGAGGATGCGCTCAGTCATTCAGGCAGTCTCTCTCTCTCTCTCTCTCACTCTCTCTCTCTCTCTTTCATGCTAGGGTGTCGGTGGTGAATCCAGTGGAGAGAAATCCCCCACAACTAACTGCAAACTGGCATCTTAGATCTGCCTCCATTTTGTTGGCAACGCCCCAACTTCCAACCATCCAATCAATTCCCGAAGGATGAAATCAAGTCCCGCCCTCTCATTTCAGATGCCGTTTCACTCGGATATACGTCACAGCAGAGAAGAAAATACAATCGCAACTTCCGTTTCATGCCGACTTTAATATATATATATATATATATATACACATGTTTTTTTATGTTTTTTTTCTTTTAAAATAATTCACTATATTTAAATTGCACGAGATAAATGTAATTGCATTTATATGAGAAGAATAGTATATTTAAAATTTAAAGTGGTCATTTATTCACTCCCATGCCACTCCAACCCTGTATTTTCTTTCTGAACTATTCACTTAAAGATCCACTTTGGATGATTTCTCATTTGATTTTTCATTGCAAATTAAATATTGAGCGTATTAAAACAACAACAACAACAACAACCGTATTTGCAAGTCCAAATCACAATGTTAATCCTACAATAATTATTTATATTCAGTGCTGTCAGGTTTGATTTGACGGAAAATTTCAGTCCTTCATCATTTATGATTGTGTGTTTTGCTCAAATTGTTATTTGGCGACATTAATGCAATATAGCTCAGAGAGCATATTTTTTTAGATCTTTTTTCTTACTATGAGCTATTAAGATTTGTTCTGATAAAAAAAAAATTGTTTTTTTTCACAAGTAACATGCAAATTTATTTTTCAGCCACAAATGGTGATAGAGAGCCCACACTCTAAAAAATGGGTTAAATATAACCCAGCGCTGGGTTAAAAAGGGACAAACCCAGCTAGAATGGTGAATTAAAAATTTAAATATGTGACTAACATTGTTATGCATGCCATATACAATAGTCTGAAATTTTTAGATAGTTTGTTTTTACATTATTTTTTATAATCATTTATTTTTTTAATATTATGTATATTATTTTATGTATATTATTCTATATTCTTTTAAATATATATATTTAAATTTATCAGGATGGTCAGGGATAAATAGTAGATCTGTAATGCTTTTAGACAATCATAATATGAGTTTGTGCAATTTCAACACATGCTGTGAATTCTCTCTCTGTCACTCTCTTTTTCTCACTCTCTCCACACTTTCTCAGTTTTCTGGTGAGGAATGAGCTGTTCACTGAAGCTTCTGGCTTCTGGCAGTCTCTGCTGTGAAGCCAGTCATCTTTGTCTGACTGTATTTGGCTGCGCAACCAAATGTCTGAAATGCTTAGAGGCTCGTGATCTGGCAGCATTTCACAAGTATTACAACATGGATGTAAATATGTTCCCAAGGTCACCCTGAACAGGAAGCACTGTCAATCTGAACTCCTCTCCTCTCGTAATCTTCTTCTCATGATATTTAATGAGATGAAATCCCAATTATAAGCTTACTTGAGACTGCATATCGCCCCCTATAGTCTTAGTAGTTAAACTGAAAATGCTACACAATCAAACATGTTTTATTAGTGAACAGCTGAAGTGGCTGCAAAGTTAAAGCATACATTACGGTTACGATACCCGCAGACTTATGCTGTGGTCACTAGGCATGGTTAAACAAATTCTTTCCTCCAATAGAGATAAGAAAATCTTGGCTCACTTTAGTGATTTTCACATCAATACTAAAACCTGCTGAAAAGATTTCCGCTTACCCAAAACCTGAGCTTGTGGTTTACTGTCATCAGAAACTGATTTAATGATAACAGGCTGCAGTAATGCTCTATTTAAAATGTCTAGTGCTCGAGTTACGAATGTTTTCATCTCAGATTGTGTGAGTTTGTCGGCAATATTTAAAAACACAGAAAATCACTAAGTTTTCCAGTAAAGCAGTTTTAAAGCAGATGATTGTCCAGACTGTTTTTCATGCATTTTGAGCCGACTTTCATACCTTGCACGCTCATTCAGACTAGAGTTTTGCCTAGACTGGGTTTAATGGAGCGCCAAAATATGAGTGTGTAATCTGGGAATCAAGACCACATGATCATGTACCTGTTTGCTGCATTGCATGTGTTTTTTAGCTAGATACCACAGATGACATTCATGTGGACAGAAGATCTATTTTAGACTAACTAACTAACTAAATAAATAAGTAAATTAAGCTTATCTAGAATATTCCCTTTATATATATACACACACACACACACACACACACACAGAGTGTATATACAGGTGCATCTCAATAAATTAGAATGTCGTGGAAAAGTTAATTTATTTCAGTAATTCAACTCAAATTGTGACACTCGTGTATTAAATAAATTCAATGCACACAGACTGAAAATACACGAGTTTCACAATTTGAGTTGAATTACTGAAATAAATGAACTTTTCCACGACATTCTAATTTATTGAGATGCACCTGTATATTGGTTATTTTGCTGTTTTAGGCTGTACAGATTTTGAAATAAATTAAATCATTTGGCTAAGTGATATGGACATGTATTGCGGTCAAAACCTGCCTGGAACTACTTTAGCTGTGCATTTCCCTGAAAATAATTACACACCTTAGAACATTCGTCATCCAATCAGATTCAAGCATTCAACAGCCCTGGAGTGTGTGTGTGTGTGT
>NW_015635058.1:57337-87809 GCF_001515625.1 Sinocyclocheilus rhinocerous
TATATATGTGTGTGTGTGTCTGTGTGTATATATATATATATATATATATATATCACTTTATAACATGCAGACTGTTTCAAAGTAGCTTCACAGGAATAAACAGGAAAGTAGCAGAAGACCAATTTTACATAAATGTATTTTTATTAAATTTATATTTAAATGTATAAATCTGTTTTATTTATAGAAATTCATGTTTGTTTATTTATTGAAAGAAAAACTGTTTAAAGTAAAAGTTTTAGAGATCAAAGTCTTTTATGATGTGGTTTTGTGACTGATCTTAGTAGATGGCTTGAATGTCATTGAAATGAATGAGGGTCAGATTATCGTTCTCCCAATTCTATTTTAATCATGTATTATGTTCAGCCAACTGGCGAGTAACTCATTGTAATCACTCAGTACAAAGCCTCCTTACTTACTGTACTGCAAAGCTTGTTTTTTTCTAGCATCTGATACTTGGCGAGTGTTAATTTTGGACCCTGGACTGTTTTGTAACTGTAATTGGATGTAATGGGTCTAACACCTTTGTAGAAAGCAGATACAGTCTGATTTGATTATATCACTGGAATGTTCCGCTTATGTTTATACTGTATCAGGAAAATCTTACAGTCTTACAGTCAACTTGTTCCAGAGTGGTGTAGAGACAACACTTACAACCATTAGAAACAACACGGTGGCCTTGCTGATTTTCAGATAACATAAATACATCATTATGGGGCTTATTATGACTTTAAAAACATGTAAGAAATATCAGGTTTACGCAATGTGTTATCAATTTGTGCGCAGTCACGTTTCCTGTGCCGCTAAATTGTAAGGACTATTCGTGATTAATGACTTTAACCTCTTACCTGTCTTAATGAGTAGCTACTTCATGACTTTTTAACCTGGATCCCAAGCTGCTTTTGTCATGCAGCATTTGACGGAGCGTGAGTCTGAACATCCTCTCGCTGTTCACTATTATAATCACTCGTACTAATGGGAGAGCCACCCAACGAGCGTCTGGGACCCTGTCGAGTCCGGCCCCTCTCATAAACACCAACACTTCCAGCGTCAACAAACAGATGGAAATGTTTCACTGCCAGGCGGTTGGGGGTGGAGGGACAGAGTTGTTTATCTGGAGGTCAAGCGAGTTAACACTCCATCACGCAAGGGCCAAACTCCTAATAGCTGCACTTACACGGGCAAACGCCGACCCGCACGCATTACATTTACATGCTAATGGTGGGTTCCATATGTTTCTTTTGGTGCAGTGCGGCTTAAATTGTTGATTTAATCTTTGCACAAAAGCGATGTTAAACGGGTCATGTTTGGAGGAAGTGAAATCCGTGTTTGTTTTGCTGTGGTTGGACAATAAATGCGTGCAGATGCATAAAAAATATCAAGTTTTTGGACGTTTAAAGTTAAAATGTGCTAACAAACGGTTATTATGAAAAAAAAATCATATGCATTTTATTAAAATCATTTGAGCGAACAGTGTTATTCAAATCAAAATACCCGATGGCCAGGTTTCATCTGCTCTTCTTTGGCTGGTCAACAAAGCTGAAACAATATAAAACAGTCACCAATAAGCCACATAAATAGGAGGAAACTCAATGAAGCTGTGCAGTTGCATATCATATTTAAGCCTGAA
The DNA here is from genome assembly GCF_001515625.1 of Sinocyclocheilus rhinocerous. Classification (NCBI taxonomy): domain Eukaryota; kingdom Metazoa; phylum Chordata; class Actinopteri; order Cypriniformes; family Cyprinidae; genus Sinocyclocheilus; species Sinocyclocheilus rhinocerous. The sequence continues at coordinate 58,965 of NW_015635058.1, forward strand.
ATACAGCCAGGTATTTTTGCAGTTAATTCAGTACAGCTCAACACTGTTCATAAGAAGAGATCATATAGATTTACACATGTTCTCTGAAACAGTGATGCTAAAATTGTACTTTTGTTTAATAGTGCGTGAAAAGCATGACAAAAAAGCAAGCATGTTCAAGGCATGAAGGTCTGGTCATTGTCATATTAGTTTATATATTACAAGGATACTGGCAAATATCTCTTCGATGTAAGCTGGTTGCTGTTTTATGCTTTGTCTGTGAAAGAATATGGGAATATGGAAGATATAGTCTTGATTTTCTACATATATTTTGAAAAAAAAAAAACATTAAATTATCAATCAAAGTTTGAAACTTTAAATAGATTTATTTGGTATTTAGAATCAGATGTCAGGAACATGTCCAGGTTATATTTCACAACAAAATCAAAATAAACAATACATTCATATATTTATATATTTACGTAGTTATTATGTTTATTTTATATTGTATTTATTATAAATTAATTTTTACATAAATGTCATAATTAAAATTTTTAATGGCAAACAAAAAGGGGGGAAAAAATTAGTAGTCAACATAAACCACCTGTCAGACATCACAGAATGCCAAATAACTCGCTCTGTTTTTGCATTTCACATGAACATGAAAGCAGTTTGTTAAAGTGCGATGAATAATGCCTCGGTGATGAAAACGGCTTAAATTATTGATTAAAGTTATATATGTATATGTATATATATATATATATATATATATATAATAGTGCTGTCAAACTATTAAACTATTTAAAATTAATATATTATTTACATAATATATGGGTGTGTACTGATTAATCTTTTGACAGCACTAATATATATATATATATATATTACATACTCTAATTTCAAATATTACATGTCCAGTAAATTGCAAAAAAAGTTAAATGATGTTTGAACATAATGAAAAACTTTACAGCCTCTAAAATGCATGTTAGCCCCCAAAATGTTATAATGAATGTAAACTATTATAGTTTTTGTTAATATTTTGAATTACATTGTATTTTTTCCTGTTTTCACTTTAATTTTAGTTCAAGTTTAGTTTAGTTACTTTTAGTGATTTTGTTGTGAGATTTTGTCATTTTTAATATTTTTTATATTATTTGTAAATATTTTTTTAATATGCAGTTTTTAAACATTTTATGGTAACACTTTACAATAAGGTTCTATTTGTGAATGGTGGTAATTAACTTCATTACTTAAACTGAGAATGAAAATACTTTTAAATCATTTACTAATCTTTCAGCATTTACTAGTACATTATTAAATTGATTAAAATTAAAAAGCTCAGTTTAATTTAAAATTGTACAAAAACAATTTCTTGAAAACATGTCTTGTGTTTCCGAACTCCATGTGTGATGGTTTTTTGATTGCTATTTAACACATGACACTTTCACCACCTCACACACAGAACATGTGCACGCAAACACACTCACATACACTGGAATGTCCAGATTCCTCTCCTCTCCTCTCCCCTCCCCTCCCCTCCTCTCCTCTCCTCTCCTCTGTGTGTGTGTATATATATATATATATATATATATATATATATATATATAATAGTGCTGTCAAACTATTAAACTATTTAAAATTAATATATTATTTACATAATATATGGGTGTGTACTGATTAATCTTTTGACAGCACTAATATATATATATATATATATTACATACTCTAATTTCAAATATTACATGTCCAGTAAATTGCAAAAAAAGTTAAATGATGTTTGAACATAATGAAAAACTTTACAGCCTCTAAAATGCATGTTAGCCCCCAAAATGTTATAATGTTAATAAACTATTATAGTTTTTGTTAATATTTTGAATTACATTGTATTTTTTCCTGTTTTCACTTTAATTTTAGTTCAAGTTTAGTTTAGTTACTTTTAGTGATTTTGTTGTGAGATTTTGTCATTTTTAATATTTTTTATATTATTTGTAAATATTTTTTTAATATGCAGTTTTTAAACATTTTATGGTAACACTTTACAATAAGGTTCTATTTGTGAATGGTGGTAATTAACTTCATTACTTAAACTGAGAATGAAAATACTTTTAAATCATTTACTAATCTTTCAGCATTTACTAGTACATTATTAAAATCAAAAGATTTATCTGATAATATTATTTAAAGGATCTGAGCTAACATGAACAAACAATGAACATTTGTATTTGATTAACTTCTGTTAACAAATATTAATGAATACTGTAACAAATGTATTGCTCATTAGTTAATGTTAGTTCATGCATAACTAATAGAGCCTTAATTTAAAGTGTTAGCATTTTTATTTATTAGTTTTATTTTATGTAGTTTTAGTTATTTTAATACTTCAAGTTCAAATAAATGAAAATGAGGAGATAGCAAAAAGTTTATGTTTTTGTTTTACATATTTCATTTTATTTCAGTTAACATTTATTTTATTTCAAGTAGCATTTTTAATGGTTTTAGGTTAGGTTAACTTTAATAAGCCTGGTTATTAATCAACTACCCATTTAAAGTTAGTGGTTTCAACCATTTCGTGGTTGTTTTTTCTATAGGTATGTAGAGGAACTGGTTTAAGTTCAATATATTATTTTATTGAGTTACCAGTGTTGGATAATTGAATAATAGGATAATGTGTGAACTTCCTGTTAGACAGATTACGTAAAAATGTCCTAGGACAAAGGGTTGTCACAGTGTAACCCCAACAGAAACCACACACACATTCTGGTATTAATTTAATTTCCTTTCCATTTTTAGACTTTAATTTTGTCAACGAGGGATATTGGAGAGGAAAACACAGTTGTGGTTTAGAAACTGAGAGGATCGAATTCTGTGATTTCACTGTTGACGCTTATTGCGAACAGTTGTTGCACCCAACACAAAGCCGGAGGAAAACAATGACGTTTTCATTAGTTTAAGACAAAATGTCACAGTAGCTAAATCAAGCCTATGCGTGACTATAAGAACCAGACCTTCTCGATCGGATAAAGATCGGAATTCGAGCGGTTGGATCGTCAAAGCTGAGAATAATGATACACCTCAATTATCCGATTTCTTAATGTTAATGTAACGGGACAGCTATAGGGGAGAACATAGGAGATATTTAAAACCCCCGGAGACCTCGATTGCATCCAGATTCAAGTTTTTAATCTCGCAGTTGTTACTGTTATGATAATTGTCCATGAGACAGTTCATCAAATGCTGACAGATAAAAAGCACGAGAGGCCCCTTTCGTCGGCGTCTTCAGCATTGAGCCGTCAGCCTCAGTTCCTCATAGTGTTTATGGGCTCTGCTGGTGAAGAACATAGTTACACTTGTATTTATAGCCGTTGTGGTTTGGTCTTTTGTAACGTGATAGTGTGTAGTGCAGTAAGCCAGAAGAGCTCAAAGATGAAGCCACGGCTCACTATTTTCACTATGTTGACAATGATTTGTGTTATCATACACAAACCCTGGGACGTCATTACAATAGGGGAAGTTGAGCTGAAAGCCGTATATGATATAGAACAGACCACATGAGAGAAAGAGAGAGCAATAGAAAGAGAATGTTTGAAGATAAAGGCTGAAAGTGCATCTTAAAGAGCAGACAGGTTTGTAGAAAGCAACTTCCAATACACTTATTACAGTGACCTTTAACCTCTGGAAAGAATGTTACAGGTTTCATACAAGTTTGAGTTCAGATTCTAATTTAAGCATCAATAAGGTCCTGGTGTTTACATTGGATAATAACTTCAACAAGTTCCTCAATTTGTAAAAACAAACTGTATACTTATGTATTTACAACTGAAGTCAACAGTGCACTTTGTCCTGGTGAGATTTCAAAGCAGTAATGTGAAGCTCATTTTTGCTAAAACAATTAGGTGAAGTGTGTAATTTCAGCGGCAGTAAATGGAATTGTATGACTGCTTGATTTCAAACAGGTTTGGTTGCCATGTTGGTCAGGATGGTGGAATAAACAGAAGTTGATCATTAGAAGTTAACACAAACAATATTGTTCAAAAGTTTGAGGTTGATAAGAATTTTTTAACGTTTTGGAAAAAAGTCTCACCAAGACTTCTTGCTGTAATTGTGTTTTGCCACACACTGATTTTAAATGTATTATGGATAGAAAAATTGCAGGAAACACCTGGTTAGTACACAGTTTGCTGAATAGATTTTAATTTCATTACGAGTGTAAACTTAATTTTAGCTTGTTTTTACAAACTGACAGACGTGTAGAATGTATTTTCTGTGTTAATCAACAGCATGTCACAGATAGAGTTTAAAGGAATAGTTCACCCAAAAGTTACAATTTGCTGAAAATGTACTCACCTTCAGGTCATTCAAGATGTAGATGAGATTGTTTCTTCATCAGAACAGATCTGGAGAAATGTAGCATTACATCACTTGCTCACCAGTGGACCCTCTGCAGTGAATGGGTGCCGTCAGAATGAGAGTCCAAACAGCTGATTAAAAAATCACAGTAATCCACACAACTCCAGTCCAACATCTTGTGAAGTGAAAAGCCACGCGTTTGGCATAAACTGGAGAAAGCAATTTTATGGATAGAGGACTTGAATTTAAACCGAAAGCAATGGTTTTAAGTTACAAATGTCTTAATAATGGAATTGTTTCTTACAAACACACAGCTTTTCACTCCACAAGAGTTAATTGATGGACTGGAGCTGTGTGGATTACTTGTGCATTATTGTGATGTTTTTATCAGCTGTTTGGACTTTGGACTCTCATTCTGACAGCACCCATTCACTGCAAAGGATTCATAATGTTACATTTCTCCAAATCTGTTCCAAAACAGAAACAAACTCATCCTCCTCTTGGATTGCCTGAGAGTGAGTACATTTTCAGCATATTTTCATTTTTGGTTGAACTGTTCCTTTAAGTTGAATTGTACCTTGAACATTCCAATAACGATGCCGGATGCTCTAGATTTAGTAATGCGAACCGCACCGGGGAAAATCTGAAACCCTGAGACCCTTTCTTGACAATCTTTCTAATAGGGGTTGAACCAGCAGGGGTTGATTAACCTAGAACAATAACAATAATGCCAACAAGAAAAGTGTGTCTGCGACCCAAGCTCGTTAGCATCCCAGCATCCCCCTCTCCTGCCTCTCTCAGGTATGGTTTCTATTTCACAGTACCTAAAGAAGAGAGGAGGGAAAGAGGTTGATGGAAGTGATTTAGTGCCCAGGGGACAGAGAGAAGGGGGGTTAATCGGTTAACCAGAGGAACAGAGAGGAGGGGGGCCTGGCTACCGTCTGGGAGGTATGCCCTTGGTCGCTTTGTTCTGACTTACATATACACGAACAGGAAGTGATGCGAGGTGCACTGATATGCATACTTCATCTGCATTTGTCTGTGAACAATGGATTTGCACCTAATCCAGATTGTTTCCATCATTTATGCTGAAATTGTCCTGGTTTCTGCATCACACATGCAGTGCTGTTTTTACACCTTTCTACTGCCTAGGTCAAGTTCCTGCCAAGTCAAGTTTGGATCATATGGACTTCTGTTAGTGTGAATCTCATGAAAACTGTCACAGCATGTCCAGGTCATATTTCACCTCAAAATCAAATGAAAAAATAAGAAATGATATTTAGCATAAAGAAAATAGTTACATATTTAGATAATAATAATGATATTTTTTTGTATTGTATCATTTATTTTTTTAAAGGGGTCATGAACGGCCTCTGTTTTTTATTTTGTACTGTTCTCTGAGGTCCACTTATAAATTATGTTATCAAGAACATAATCGAAAAACATAATTTAGAAGTAATAAGCTATTTTCTGTCCTGTTTTTAACCCCCCTCATCAGAACGCTCTTGTTTGAATAGGCGTGGCAGATTGTAGACCCAGAAGTAAACGCCCACTGCTATGATTGGCTAAGAGTTGTGTATGTTTGACAGCGTATATTCGTACACAGTGTACACTGCTCTGATTTAGGTCAAAAACGCATAAATAACTTAATACATATCAAACAATCTGTAAGAAGAGACAAAGCACAATAGTGGCACGTATTGAAAACAGTTACTCACGCTTGTGTTGCGACATTACTGTTGGATCCATTATACTGAGCACAGCATAGTCTTTTAGTTTCAATCTTTTTGAGAATCCTCCGTCGAATTGTGCCTTGTTTGTTACTACATTAAACTACGTCTAATGTTAGGATCAGAAGAAAGGCAACGCAAATGCTGTTTTCCACAACTTGGCGCTGCACAGAGTCTTGTTGTCTTCAGAGCAATCTTTATTGTTTGGTTTCGTAGACCTGCACATTCGCCTCTCTCGTAAACATTTCGTGCGCGAATCGGTGGGCGGGGCTAAACAGGAAGTGATGTTGATCTAAAGCTGCGTAGGCAGTGCTTATCCACGCTATTACATCGTAGAGTTGTACATTCCACATTCTGTCGTTTTGGCAGTCTTCCTTCAATATAAGCTGTTTTTAGATTAACGACAAAGTTTTTATAGTGCAATGACCTCTTATATGTCAAAAGATCAAGGACATTTTGGTTTCTCAGTGCATGACCACTTTAATGAAAATTAAGCAAATTTAAACTCCCCTCTCCCATTGTCAGTATGCTGTTTTGGTGCAGGAAAAAAATCTCATTCATTACTGTAAAACAACAAAAAATATATTATTTAAACATGTCATTTAGTACAATTCTAAAAAAACACATCATATCATTTGTTGTACTGAATTTAATTCATGCAATTTTTATTATTTATATTAAAAATCTTTTTGTCTAGGTAAGATGATTTTCATTACTATATTACATTTAATGAGAATCAGGTTTTGTAAAATTACAGCAGGAGTCTTTAAAAGGGGGTCTACCAATTGTCGTTGATCTGAAACGAATAAAATATACATTAAATAAAAATACAAGATCATTTTAACCAAAACTAAATTTAGCTAATTGCTGCATTACTATAATGAGATTTTTTTTATTGTCATGAAAATAATATCAAATTAAAATCTACTAAAATGTACAATAAATGTTTTAAAGTTTTGATTTGATTGTGCTGTCTAATGTAACCCAGACATTTCTTTGTGGAACTGACGTATATTTGAAAGTTCATTACAACTTCAGCTCTGCATTCACACAGGATTCTACAATCATCTGATGGGAAAATCATTTTAATGAATCCATATATTCAGAAATCTCAGTAATGACTCATAAATGGAAGTCAAATGAATTCCAAAATCAGAAGAAAAAAAAAACAGTTTTATGTACGATATTTATTAAGTCATTACACATCTTTCTTGACTTCAGGTCCTCCTGGGAAACGTGGACGGATGGGCAGAAGAGGCGACCCTGGTGAGTGCAATCTCTTAATTTATGTTCCTCATGCTTGATGTCTAGCACTTTTCTATAAACATTGTTACTAGTGTCCCTAATTCATAATCATTAGATGTGACTGGGAGGAAGTCCTCACTGAATGTGGTTTTGAGTCACCGTAGACCCTCAGATGATTCAGAGGTATTAAACTCAAGACTGATGATGACTCGGCCATACAAATAAAGATGCTGATGTATTTCTAAGTGAGCTGTGCTGTAGACACACATGGTTCTCAAGGGCACAGATTGAAAGAGGTTTTAATTAAAAGAATGATACAGTGTCGCATCACTTGCGGAAGAAGCCATCAGTACAGCTTGTGAAGCTTAAGAAGGTGCCCAGATGATGTCTCACCATTACCTCAAGTATGCCATAAGATTATCTTTGGATAATGTGTACAGTTTGTACAGCAGAACCTATATTCACCTTCTGACCATATCCGATTAAATCTGGGTTTGCGGCGTTCCCACACAACTGGCATTTGGACAGGATGGCAATTCTTTACATCTGTTTTTCAAACTTGTTCCAGCCCCGCTGCCCTGGGAGAGGAACTTCAAACGTTGGCAGAGCACTTTATTTACATAGAGATAGTGGGTCGTTTTGTCACTAAGTCTGCTAGATGTGGTTCTGTTTAGCTGCGCCTGCTTGTTGTAGTTTGGGCCGTAAAGCGGGCGGGAAGAGTCGAATGTGGAGGTGGATGGAGGAAGAGGCTCTCCATTGCACAACAGTCTGTTTGTTTCTCTAGTGTGAGGGAGAAAATATGGTTGGAAAGCTGGAAGATATTTAGCAGTCTAATCAGCGCAAACATTAGGCTGGTCGTATACATCCATGATAGTTCAATCGTTAAAAGTGCTCGTTTAATTAGAACCCTCGTCAATTAAAAGATTAAACATTTTGCTAAACAATTCTGATGTGCTCAATTAAACCGTAAAACACACTCTCATTATTTTTCTCTTTCAACATCTTACTCCTAAATGCTTTCCAAATGGTGAAGCCATTTCGTTCACAATGGTCAGAACTTGACTGTGCTGAATGAATGTTATCTTTTGAGTCTGCCAGCGTCTAGACGTGAGTAAATACGCCAATACGCCAACAACTTTCTGCCTCATAAAACCTCAACACATCTTTTAATTATTTTTCTCGTTCAACATCTTACTCCTAAATGCTTTCCAAATGGTGAAGCCATTTCGTTCACAATGGTCAGAACTTGACTGTGCTGAATGAATGTTATCTTTTAAACTCTTAAGAGTCTGCCAGCGTCTAGACGTGAGTAAATACGCCAATACGCCAACAACTTTCTGCCTCATAAAACCTCAACACATCTTTTAAACTTCTTTGTCTCCTCTGAGGGTCAGAACACCTACCTGATGAACATTTCAGAAAACCCGAAGAACATAAAAAAAAAGGTTTAGAGGTTTACCTTTTTGTTAAAAGAGTAGAAGTGTGATTTTGTGTTATTAAACATTTGAATTGTTTTAAAGGTCTGTTTGTTGTTGTTCTTTTATTTTTCAGGACCCCCAGTAAGTACCCTGTCCTCACACTTCAAAATAATGACATTAGGCAGATATGGGCTCTGTATTGTGGTAAGGCTGACAAAACGTTTGAAGGGTGAGTCATAAAACCTGAGAAAGGGCCTTCAAGTTCTGGAATCTTTCATACATCCTGAATATTTGCACCAAGTTTGTCTGACTTTGAATTTCTAGAACCTTCAAATTTAAGCTTCTGAAAAATGAACATTCTTTTGAGATTCCAGAATAAAGCTTAAAGAACAAAGTTCAGGAATATTGACTTCAGAGCAGCTGAAAGTCTAACGTTTTAGAAGATCTGGTGCTTCTGATATTAAAGTTCTAGAATATTCAAAACCCGCATTAAATTTCTGGTATCCAACAAAAGTGTAACACAGTGTAAGAACAGGTTGCAGACTGTCTGTCACCTGCTTTAGATTTAGGTTAAAACCACGCCATCAACACCTTGTTGCAAACAGATATGTGGCTTCTAATCCATATTTGAACAGGCTGTCATGAAGATTTCATCTGTTCATCTGTTTAATGCTTGCAGATGTCAAATTATGTGACAGCTTTCAACATTTTAACAGTTTAGGTTGGTTTGCTAACTTTCACATTTAGTTTCTGGTCTTCTGTAGAGCAGAGGTCCACCAGTTTATTTACTCTGAAGTCAATTGCAATGTAAAGAAACCCTAAAACACTTGAAGTTTTCATTTATAATCCTGCAAGGTGCTGTTAATCCAACTAATAAACACATAAAACAGAGATTTACTTTGCGGAAGTTTTAGAAAGTGTAAGTATGTTCTTCAAGTTCAGATTGGTTAATGAGAATAATTTACATTAGTTTACTTTTTATCACACTGAATTTTTCATGAAACTGAACATAGATTCTCTTTAGATTACCTTGAGATTTGTAATATTTTTTAATCTACCGTAGGTCTATATTTATTTATTATATCTCCTTTTTCTTTGCACAGGGCAAACCTGGGCGAGACGGTTACCCGGTAAATGTCCTTTAAATTATCTAGTTTCTTTCTTGGGTTTTAATCTCCATTTTATGTAGCTCTTCTTCTAATTGCTTCTATCACTTCCATTTGATTTATTGTTGATCTCAATTTTTTCCTTTCTGTCTTACAAAATACCTGTGCAGCTCCCCAGCTAACAGAGAACGTTCTCAGAACTGTGGGTAATATTCTAGCAAAGATCTCTCAAAGTTACAGTATAAATAAACATTCTTACAGTGACATTAATAGAACGATTGTTGTTTTAATAATGTTCTCAAAACAATAAAACAAAAACGTGTACATTCATACAATATATACGATATCATTCATGGAAAATGTTTCATTCTTGGAAGTTTTCTGAAACATTTTAGTTGGACGTTCTTCAGTTTTTAAACAATTTAAACAGCTTTTAATACAAGTTAAAAGTTTCAGATGGTTTACGTAACATTCGAAAGTAACTTTCCCAAAATGTTTGCAAAATGATAAAATTGAATGTTCCCTTAAAGTTTTCTCTAACATTCACATAACAAAAAAATGGTTTGGACGTTCAGCGAACATTCCGAAATAACAATTTTGTAACTTAACGGAAACACAACGTTCTTGGAACATATTTTTGTTAGCTGGGTCATAATATATATATATATATATATATATATATATATATATTTTTTTTTTTTAAAAGGAAAATGAATTACACAGCTTATGCAGTGAGAGGTGTGTTAGCAATAGTGTCTAGAGTCTGCACTAAAACATTTCAAACTGTTCTACCGCACTCTTCATCATCGACACCTTCATCTCTGATGAAGAATGAACTCTTTCGCTGCTATTTCTGCAACATGGCCGATAATGATGCTGAGTTTCCTGGAAAGAGTGAAAGCGCTCCTGGGCTCAGTTACACTGGTAATGGTGTTTCTCTGTTGAAAACGCTGTAGATTCATCCCTTTGGCTAAACGTGGGTGCAGGACAGCAGGCCAGAGACACTTAGGACTCTTAGTTTATCATTTCCTGGTTTCTTGAACCTTGAAATGGAAAGTACTGGGAAAGCAGTCGGGCATTTAGAAATTAATCGAGCTTAGAAAAAACATTTGAACTGTGACATATGGGCAGAGGTACTCTGATCTATTAAAGTACAACACATCTGATGATTGTTTTCTGATTGCTGGGTGTTGATTAGAGTACTTTGTTTGTGTTCAAATAAAAAGATATTTGCTTGGTAAACTGTAAGTCATAATTGAAGCTTTTGTTTCACTTATGAAACAAGCCCCAGTCAAACAATCAATAGTCAGTATATATTTTTTAGTACCTCTGTTTATGTAGATACAAACATGAGATCAATTCTTGGGGTCCAGATTTCCAATTGAATTGGATCATTGTTTTGATTGTGTGATCTATTGTAGAAGTGGTCTGGTGGCCTCTAGTGGCTGTCAGTGGAACAGCGGACAGCAGAATGATAAGCAGCAGGCTGTTATGGAACATGTCAAGGTGAACCTGGGGTCAGATTGTGGTTAGTCACAAATCGAATGAGGCTTTGTACCTTGTTTTGTCTGGATCTTAATTGTGGACCCCTTGGTTTGGTTGGTTTGGCTCCAGATATCAAGAGATGTTTAGTTAACAGGCCTTACTCACCTCGTGGCGTGAAGTGTGAGTTCAATAATAAGAGTATGTTTGTCTGGGAGTTCTGAGTAAGCCTTACTGTGCCTCTTTAGCCAATTATACTGCAGATTTATTTATTACATTACCACTTCCTGTCTCTGTACCCATTATCTCTGGTATCGTTGCAGTAAATCAGAGTGATGTTTGTACTGATATGCTGTGGCATATCTGCTGTATACCAGCCTCTAGATAACAGTCTATGCCAGGCTGGGTCAGTCATGCCCAGCAAATTAGTATTAGAGGTACACTCATGGTTTTCCCAGATTTGTACGTCTGCCGGGAAAAGTCTGTGACTAATTATAGACAGGTGTGTGTGTGTGTGTGTGTGTGTGTGTGTGTACATGCTGCACACACTGAAACAAAGAAAAGTCTGGGTCATATTTCACCCTAAAAGGTATGGTTTTGTATGGTTTATTATATGAGTATATGTGGATGTATACATGCAAAAATAAATTATACAGGAAAAAAATCTAATTCTCATTACTGTAATAAAGTAATAAAAATATAGCTCAGACATAATTAAATCAATTAATAAATTGACTTTATTTATTCATTTATTTATTTTAATGGGAATGCAATATTTGCATAATGAAATATATTCACTCCTAGTAAAATAGTATAATAAAGTAATATGTTAATGTTATATGATAATGTTATATGTTGTAATGTAAGCTGGGAATTTCTTTACCATAGATTATTATTATTATTATTATTATTTATTACAATAATGGGAATGCAATATTCACAAACAAATTAAATGTAACTTTACATTACATAACATTTCATCTTTAACTTATCTTTGCTCATATAGAGTAAAGGATTTAGACAACAAAAAAAAAACTTAGGCTGTGCTGCCATTTTGTTTGGCATGGAGCTGAAGCTCATTGGGCTCAATAGTAGAATAGCTTACTATATGTGAGTGGATCGGATTTCCTAAACTGGAGCGTGTCCATTAGCATCTGCCAAGCCTCTGTAGCATCTGGAACAGAGCGACAGGTGCGTGTGTGAACTCACCCCAAATCCACATCCTTTACGGTTTACAACGCAATCTCAAAATGCTTTCGGCTAGCAACTGTGGAACTTACGCTAGTGATTTCACTCCATTCACCAGCAATAGCCATCTTTTAAACAATCCCCTTTACTCCCTCTCACAGCGTGATTGTTCTTATCCTGTAAACTGGTTTGACAGACAGTTTGTGTTAACTTACGTCATATAGCGAGGATTATTAATGACAAAAAGCAGATGATTTCAAGTAAATATAATTTACACTGTTACACAAGCCCTGAGGAGTTTAGTTGATGAGCAACAGGAGCTAAACAGGAAGTGTACGCATATACATTTGATGGAATCCAGGTAGATCCAGGTTAAATCTGTTCTGTAAGTGCGCTGGGTTAATGTTACTCGCATATGTGGACACAACGTGTGTGTAGAAGCTTCGACATTGTTCTTATAAACTCAGGTGGTGCCCACATGCTGTCGGTGCTCATTTGAGGCCGTGATTTGATTAGCGGTATCGTAAACAGACTGTATTACATGCAGACGCTGCTGAGAACGGCTCTCACGAGACTGTCGTTTAGGTTCTCTCATAAATGATCCCTTTGGATTTGAGCATGTGATGGATAGGGTGACTCTTTTTTCCGAACATGCTGTGGCCAAGATTACTAAACTGCATAAATGTCCTGGTTTAGGCTTTGCTTTCCTATTGTTTTCATACTTGCTGAAGGTAATGACTGAAAAGTAGTCTGACCAATATATATAATCGGCCAGTCGTGAAATGAGAGAAGGTGGGATTTACAGAGAACAGTCAAAGCAATCAAATACATATAAAGTATGAGGACTGTAAAGAGCACATCAATAACATAACAAAGCCAAAACCTGGACATTTTAGGCAATTTACATAACAACAATGTACTAAAAATGGAGACGTTTTTGAAAAGGTCAAAATGATTTCGTTCAACGACTAAAAAAGCTGTGTTATGCATGCCAGGCCAGTAGCTGGCGATGTCACTTTGTAAAGAAACACATACATACCTATAAACTGAACACGCAATGCGCATAACATCACCGTTTTCACAAATTTGAGTGTTTGTAGTTTACATGGAGACGATAGCAGTATCGTTTTCATAAACCTTCACTTTGAAATGCATTTTCAAAAGTTTGCATTTTCAAGTCACCAAAATGCATTAAAAGTTTTCTGGTTTTAGTTGAAAATGGTGTCGTGTGAATGGCCATTTAGAAATCCCAGCCAGGACATGTCTGAAAAAAAGAGGGTGTATGGTCATCCCACTGATAAAGATTGCTTGTTAAGAAAGATCCAGTTGTACGAGTGCACACAGAACTTTTATTTTCTTCAGAAAATGTACACATCTATTTTACCTAAAAACGTCTAGTATAACAATTCTTGTTACGGAACATTGGAGCCAAAATATGTCATATGAATATTGGCATGGTAGTGTTTCTTTTTTGAAATCCAGGAACATCTTTCTTGGCGGCCTGGTGGGAGAGAAATGAATGTCACATATCCCAAAGTATTTCCATGTACTTGAAGTATAAAGAGTCCAATAAACGATATTCCCTTCAGAGAAGAAAGTAGAACAGAGAGACGTGGAGACTTCATAGACATTGGATCCAGATGAGAGGTCGTCTCTCCCTGCAGAGCCACACGGGGATGAGATTGTGGTTCTTGGGTTTCTTTCATGCAGAAAAATCAAACGTGAACAACAAGGGGGGTTGCATTGTATGCGTCTCTATTCGCTGTGCACTTCATTTCCCCAAATGATTGACCTAATCTCTTTTTTTTTTCTTCAGTCAAAAAATCGACGAATCATTGATGAATTCATAATCCAGTTAATATCTAATTTTATTCAATTTGTGTACTCCTTGAATATCAGGATTCAATATTACACTGATTTCACAAATATGATAAAATATATTTAAAAAAATATAAAAATGAAACGTGCATAGATGAATCGTTCACAATAAGATCTATAACATACGTTTACAAAATATTGTGATTTCATGCTGACTTCAGTATTTTTGTCTTGTTTGTCTAAAATTTAGGTTTATGAGGTTTATGCTTCATTTTATTGCGGCCATTTGCAAGTGGGATACGAAAAATCTTAAATCAAATTTAATTTGATATGTATTCTCTGAAAACAAGTCTTAATGTCTTGTGCAATATACTTCAAGTAAATCATGTTTAGATATTTTTACTGGAAAATTTGCAGTGCATTTAAAGGCTTAAAACCAGATATTGGCAATGAAAGATGGGACGTTTCTACACTGTCCAACCCAAACACAATCTCTTAAGTAGGTGAAGGCAGTCAAAACCTGTGAAAGATTCTTTTGATTAAAACATTTAAGTCTTAATTTGACTCGAAGGGCCTATTGATACAATCCCTCTAGATTTCCCACGAAGCACCATTGAGCCCACCACGAAGTCCAATTTTAGCAGGAATGCTTTTGTAGGCCTGAACTCAAAGCGTTTCGATTACCCTGTGATGAATTTATGATTTATAGCAAAGTTGAAAACCTTTAACGCTGGCAAAGGGCAACAGACAAAAAAGTCATTATTTCATTTTCTTGAGGCTTTACTGGTAATCTGAATCCTCTTTCTCACTCCTTTGCACTTTGTGGTTAAATATATGTGGTAAATCTGTGCTACTTTGGAATGTTTTCCTGTTGTTCCTCCTTGGAATTCAGCAGTGCACACAACAAAATAAAATATCCAGGATTAATCTTCATTTAATTGTTTTATGAGAGTTTTTTTCTTGGAGGTTTTGTACTTTGGCCAATCAGTATGTTGCGGGAGAGGAATGAAAAGCAGGTTTAGGAATAACGGATGGATTTTATTTTTTCATGGTTACCTTCACTCTTCAGGGGGTCATAAATTGAGTTGTGTTAGTTCATGTGTGGCATCCATATAGACCTTCAGGTGCGAGACAGATAACAAAATTTGAAGGGTACATTCTTGGATCATAATGTGAGTGATGTTTGTCCATGAAAAAGTCAACAGTGGCTTGTTTTTTTGGTCGTGTTTCTGGGATTTTTGAGGACGAAAACCTTTAATCCCCCAATAATTTTGATGGATTACTCAATTACAAATGCAAGTCTTCGGCCCTGAGGGTCAACAGATTGAGACCCAGCAACAGTGACCAGTGGGAAGACTGACCTCCTCCTTACAATGATGAACTTAAAGGATCTCAGACTCTGAGTACTATGCTCATAAATCAGAGTTAAACGTCTTAGGCGATTCATTCATTTCTCTTGCAGGAAGTCCGCTGGCATTGACCTGTGCTCATGGTGTCTGCTCAGCATGAGGAGACACTGCAGAGAGCAAGCCATGTAAACGCTCCCAGATGTATGATTAGAGCTTGTAGCACGTCCTCAAAACAAACGTCCTGTCCTTAACATACCTCTGGGAACGCTTAAGAACAGGGATTGTTTATTGTCCACAATGGACTCGTACATCTTTTGTCTGTTTATTCAAAGGCAAGCTTAGCGTTCGTTATTTTAGCCCAGGATGTTCCCTTACTTTTGGGTACAGATACTTCATTGAAGTTTGAAGGGCCTGTCACACTAGACCTTGTGTTCACTTCGTACGCACGCAAACACACGAGCACCAATTTTTCATTTGGTGAACTCTGGCCTGCAAATTCGTATAGCTTTCTGAATGGCAATTATTTTGAAGTTTTCTCAAAGAATGACATGGAGGATGTACAATACAGTTTCTGATCAAAGCAAGTTTCAAATACAAACTTTAAAAAGAAAAGCTACTTTGAAAAGAAATTGGTGTAGGCTTTACTTTAAAGGAATTTCACTCATAATTTTCATATTTACACAGAACATCAAGTAAGACATTGAATTTAAGTGAAATTTTGAAGTAGAAACACTGAAACGGTGTAATCTTGTCAAATGTACTCCAGTAATCTGTGTTTTATTTACTTTGAAACATGAAGTTGTGGGGAAATGGAGTAGATGATACTCAGCAAAACATGAGAGAGCTGATCAACCTCTATTTTTTTAGACTTACCTGTTGCTCTGCACCAGTCAGATTGAGAGGGAGAGGGAGATTATAAATTCCGTGTTCTGGGTTTTACAGATAGAGTGGATGTTGTAGTTACACTTCTCTTAATTTCCTTCTTAATTGCTACTTTCTTTTTCCTCCATGTGGTAAAAGCAGTAGTTCAATTTGAGTCCAATTTGACTCTACACTCTAAAAAAAAAAAACAAGGGTTCTTTAAAGGTTTTTTACACATTGTTCTGAAGAACCCTTTTATGCTAAAATGGTTATTTGTGTCAGAGTTTAGGATTCTTTGTTCCCACTCTTTTTTAAATCTGTAACTGTCAATATTCTTTCAAATCCACTTAACTTTTGATCTTCTGGAGCTTGATCAACCATTCAGCTACACAGTGGGTTGTGGGGCCATGACACCTTTTATCAGAATTGTGTTTTTAAAAATTTCTTTTAATTTAAATGCATGTTGACAAGTCTGAGTGACCAACACACAGGTTGCAACGAGGCTTATGTCCCTCTCTCTGTTTCCAAAACTTTGTTTATGCATTGTTTTGGGATAACATGTTCCCTCTTTTCTACCTTAACACACACAAAGATAGCTGGAAATAAACTGAAGGTGCATTTTTGATGTGGGATTGTTACTAGGGTCCAACTAGCTTTCGGGACAACAAAAAAAGGGCCTGAAATTGTACAGATATATGTGTTAAAGTTCAAAGGTCTCTGGCATTTTGATGACCTCCCACACTTCATTCAAAAGTATGTGATTTATCTGACACTGCTAGTTTTAGAACAAGTCTTGGTGCTTCATGACACTTTTAAATTGGGCTTTTAACCTTTGACATCACGCCTTCTGAACAAAAATAAATCCTGTAAGGTCACCTTTTGCATGACTGCTCAGATGAGTGTCCATGGACACTAGAAACTAGATTGCTCCCGTTACAGTCCCACACAGTCTATGAAGCTTTCTATAAAATAAAAGTAATAAAACCTATTTTATACTGCCAATTTGGCACATCCTTTCTATTTTGGACATCTGCACAGCTTTTAATTACCTGGTCTGACTAAAACTGATTTTAAAACATAATAAATTGACTACTGTGAATTTTATTTGTTAAATATTGAAATGACTTCTGACAATTAGATTATGTTTTATTTCTAGCCATATGTATAATGCACACATTTGTCCAGTATTACGAATAAAACACATGAAGAAGCCCAGGCTAGACATGCCCAACTATTTTTCTAGATCATTGACTATTCTTGCATTTGAATCTTTTGTAAGTCCGTTTTTATGAAAACCATCTGGTGCGTGAACATACTTGATTAATATAACAGTACTAATCTTGAATTTAGCATTCGTGCTCACTGGTGGTATTGGTTTCAATAACAAGATTTTAGGTTATAAGTCAAAAGAAACTGGTCTGACTCCAGTCCTCTTCTTAAGAACAGAGGAATAACATCATGGCCCAACATGATCATTTTCATTTCATTCTATATTTCTCTCCTGATCTTCATCTTTTGATTTACCCCTCACACTTCCCTTCAGAGTCTATCTGCACTTTTCCTTTTTATGACTGGCTGTCTGGTGAACTCCTGGGGTTTAATCATCTGTTTTTCTCTTTTTCCACTGTTCAGGGTCCACTCGGTCTGGATGGCAAACCTGTGAGTATTCCCGAGCTTTAAAGAGACGAGATGAGAATGTGTGTGTGTGTGTGTGTGTGTGTGTGTGTCTGTTTGGAAAACAGGTTCTGGATTCTCACATTACTGGACATTGTCTTTCCAAGGTAGTATGTGAATTTTTGAGTGACATTTGGCTTTCAAATGGTTTGAGTTACTTTGGAAGAAGCTTGTAACTGAAGCAGCCTCAAAGTTGATGCTTCTTTCATTTAATTACATAAGCTTATTGTTACTTATTTTTTTTATTGCTCATAAACACTAACCATTACACTCTCAGAAAAAAGGTACAAAACTGTCATTGAGGTGGTTTCCTTTCAAAAGGTGCTCATATGTGACCCTGGACAACAAAACCAGTCTTAAGTTGCACGGGTATAATTGTAGCAATAGCCAAAAATACATTGTATGGGTCAATGTATTTATTCAGCTTTCAGATGATGTATAAATCTCAATTTAAAAAAATTGACACTTAAGACTGGTTTTGTGGTCTAGGGTCACATATGTACATTTTAGGTACTAATATGTACCATTTAGGGGTAAATAAGGTACAAAGATGTGCCTTTTAGCTTTTGTACCTTATACCAACCCATTGACAAAGTCTGCAAATCTCTGTTTATATTGCGAATATAAATGATGCCTCAATTGTGTGACTTTTATAAGCAATCAGAATTATGATTTTTGACGGTTGAAAAAAATGATATAGACTTACATTGAAAGAGGGACCTGAATCATGATTAGAGACCACAATATCATAAAGACTTGGCTCTCCTAAGCTCTTTTTGAATAGAAATATAATAATTGATTTGTTTATTTGCAGGGTATTCCTGGACCTAAAGGAAGCCAGGTAAATACAATTTCAAATCTCTACTGTGCCATGAAGGTTATCATCTTATATTATAAATAAATAAGTGCTGCTTCATTCAGTAGGTTTATGGAAGTTACAAACCCTTACACACATTTGAAAGTTGTTCATTCATACTGTGTACATAAGGAATCATGGTTTTATTTTTGCATGGCATCAGGGGGATTAAACTCTATTTAAGTTTTCAAGCCATTTATCACCTCAGATTGGGGGTCACACACCACAAAGTGTCTTTTACCTTGTATGTCTATCCGCAAATGAGATGGAAATAATGGATTACACACCAAAAGGAGAGAATTCCTCATTGTTAGCTTGTGCTGTTGCAGATAGGCGGTCGTTTATGAACCCTGTCGCGCTCTTTAGCGCTGCCAAAGGAAAGCCCATTTGTCCAATGTAACGTAAACCACTTCTTCTGGAAAGCAGACCACCTCAATATGCCATTCATCTGTGGCTTCCTGTGAAAGACAGTTGTTTTGTTTTGACTCGCATGAAAGAAAGTCAAACGTGGTCATACTGTAGGTCTCATTCAGGCTGAAAATGTTGTTTCTACAATGTGACTTCAGTGTTAACAGTAATTATAGGAATTTAACGTTTTCAATTGTATTCCACCCAAACAAACACAAATTAATTAATTAAAGCTATTTATTTATTTATGAGGTTTTTGAGAAAATGATACTCACTTTTTAGATACAAAAGTTTGGGACCAGTAAGATATGTATTAATGTTTTTTTAAAGAAGTTTCTTATGCTCATCAAGACTGTATCTATTTGATCAAAAATACAGAAAAATCTGTAATTTTGTGAAGTATTATTGCAATTTAAAATAACCATTATCTATTCTATTCTATGCTAAAATGTAATTTATTCCTGTGAAGCAAAGCTGAATTTTCAGCATCATTACTCCAGTCTTCAGTGTCACATGATCCTTCATAAATCTAATATATCTAATATGCTGATTTTTAATCAATGTTGGAAACAGTTGTGCTGCTTAATATTTTTGGGACCTGTGATCTTTTTTTCAGGATTCTTTGATAAATAAAAAAAGTTCAAAAGAACAGTGTTTATTCAAAATAGAAATGTTGTGTTACAATATACACTACTATTCAAATGTTTGGGGTCAGTCAATTTTTTCTTTCTTCTTTTTTTAAATAAATTAACACTTTTATTCAGCAAGGATGTGTTAAATGGATAAAAGACTTATATTGTTAGAAAAGATTTCTATTTTGAATAAATTCTGTTCTTTTTAACTTTTTATTCATCAAAGAAAAAAGTATCACAGGTTCCAAAAAATATTAAGCAGCACAACGTTATCAACACTGACAACAAATCAGCATATTATAATGATTTCTGAAGGATCATGTGACACTGAAGACTGGAGTAATGGCTGATAAAAAGTCAGCACTGCGTCACAGAAATAAATAGTATATTAAAATAGTATTGCAATTGCAATAATATTTCACAATATGACCTTTTTTCTGTATTTGTGATCAAATAAATACAGCCTTGATGAGCATTAAAAAACTTACTGATCCCAAACTTTTGAACGGCAGTGTATGTAAACTAAAACAGTTTACAGTTAAAACTGCTATTGATTAAAAAAATAAAATATGTTTTAATTGGAGTATTCCTTTACATCATTATTACAATTTCCCCTTTTTTCACCTCCTCCGCCTCATAATTATTCAACATACACTTTGCATCAGCTTCACTAGCATTGCCTCTATTATGCCTCTATTTTTTTTTTCAAAGCAATGTGTTTTACACATGTAGATCAGCTTAGAAGCATTGTCAGTGCAGACCAATGCCTGATATGGGTCACAGCGAGAAGGTCATGTGAACAAGCTCATAAAAATGAAAGTTTTGAGCAGAAAATGTGAATTTGGCACTTGTCTTGTGGTGTGAATGTTGCCATAGACTCTCTTCCCTATCATTTCCACTCACATAGTTTCACTCAAACCATCTTCTTTATGTTCGGTCAGTTGTACGTTCATCATATTCCCAGACTTTTGATCATGTTATTTGCAAATGACTTTTAAGATCAAAGAATACAGCTATATCTACTGCAGATGTGAGGTGCTGCCTGTACTTTTATTTGGGAAAAAGATTACTTTGAAAAAGAGGACATCGAGACACTAAAGACTCTTAGTGAATGACTTATGGTTCACATGGTATTTTTTTGAACTATGCTAAACTATTTTCCTTTAGACTTTTGTCATATCAATTTTTCATTTTGGACAATCTGTCTAATCATTACACCCAACTCATTTATTTCAGGGGCTGCCAGGACCAAAAGGAGATAAGGTACATTTAGTATCTCTTTTTTTTTCTCAATATTGTACGGCACACACAGAAAGGTTCGTTCTGTTTCCGATCTCAGTTCCCTTTCAGTCGGTCACTCTCGACGTCACGTCGGATGACCGACGAATTGGGATCTCGCTTAGAGGGACCAATCTACTTCGAGTGTAAACTAAACGAGCCAATGCACATTGGCATGCGATTATTGCATCCAGCTGCTGCTGATCACAGCGTGAGTATAAGTAGGCAGCAGATGCAGCGCATATTCAGGTTTTCGCTGAGGAGCCGAGCCGGTGACCCGGCCGCTCAGCGGTGGTACAGGAGCTGTGGCGACGGGACGTGACGTCTCCGTTCCCTCCTTCAGGGAATGAGGGTTACATACGTAACCGAGACGTTCCCTTTCAGTCGGTCACTCTCGACGTCATGTCGGATGACCGACGAATTGGGATCTCGCTTAGAGGGACCAATCTACTTCGAGTGTAAACTAAACGAGCCAATGCACATTGGCATGCGATTATTGCATCCAGCTGCTGCTGATCACAGCGTGAGTATAAGTAGGCAGCAGATGCAGCGCATATTCAGGTTTTCGCTGAGGAGCCGAGCCGGTGACCCGGCCGCTCAGCGGTGGTACAGGAGCTGTGGCGACGGGACGTGACGTCTCCGTTCCCTCCTTCAGGGAATGAGGGTTACATACGTAACCGAGACGTTCCCTTTCAGTCGGTCACTCTCGACGTCATGTCGGATGACCGACGAATTGGGATCTCGCTTAGAGGGACCAATCTACTTCGAGTGTAAACTAAACGAGCCAATGCACATTGGCATGCGATTATTGCATCCAGCTGCTGCTGATCACAGCGTGAGTATAAGTAGGCAGCAGATGCAGCGCATATTCAGGTTTTCGCTGAGGAGCCGAGCCGGTGACCCGGCCGCTCAGCGGTGGTACAGGAGCTGTGGCGACGGGACGTGACGTCTCCGTTCCCTCCTTCAGGGAATGAGGGTTACATACGTAACCGAGACGTTCCCTTTCAGTCGGTCACTCTCGACGTCATGTCGGATGACCGACGAATTGGGATCTCGCTTAGAGGGACCAATCTACTTCGAGTGTAAACTAAACGAGCCAATGCACATTGGCATGCGATTATTGCATCCAGCTGCTGCTGATCACAGCGTGAGTATAAGTAGGCAGCAGATGCAGCGCATATTCAGGTTTTCGCTGAGGAGCCGAGCCGGTGACCCGGCCGCTCAGCGGTGGTACAGGAGCTGTGGCGACGGGACGTGACGTCTCCGTTCCCTCCTTCAGGGAATGAGGGTTACATACGTAACCGAGACGTTCCCTTTCAGTCGGTCACTCTCGACGTCATGTCGGATGACCGACGAATTGGGATCTCGCTTAGAGGGACCAATCTACTTCGAGTGTAAACTAAACGAGCCAATGCACATTGGCATGCGATTATTGCATCCAGCTGCTGCTGATCACAGCGTGAGTATAAGTAGGCAGCAGATGCAGCGCATATTCAGGTTTTCGCTGAGGAGCCGAGCCGGTGACCCGGCCGCTCAGCGGTGGTACAGGAGCTGTGGCGACGGGACGTGACGTCTCCGTTCCCTCCTTCAGGGAATGAGGGTTACATACGTAACCGAGACGTTCCCTTTCAGTCGGTCACTCTCGACGTCATGTCGGATGACCGACGAATTGGGATCTCGCTTAGAGGGACCAATCTACTTCGAGTGTAAACTAAACGAGCCAATGCACATTGGCATGCGATTATTGCATCCAGCTGCTGCTGATCACAGCGTGAGTATAAGTAGGCAGCAGATGCAGCGCATATTCAGGTTTTCGCTGAGGAGCCGAGCCGGTGACCCGGCCGCTCAGCGGTGGTACAGGAGCTGTGGCGACGGGACGTGACGTCTCCGTTCCCTCCTTCAGGGAATGAGGGTTACATACGTAACCGAGACGTTCCCTTTCAGTCGGTCACTCTCGACGTCATGTCGGATGACCGACGAATTGGGATCTCGCTTAGAGGGACCAATCTACTTCGAGTGTAAACTAAACGAGCCAATGCACATTGGCATGCGATTATTGCATCCAGCTGCTGCTGATCACAGCGTGAGTATAAGTAGGCAGCAGATGCAGCGCATATTCAGGTTTTCGCTGAGGAGCCGAGCCGGTGACCCGGCCGCTCAGCGGTGGTACAGGAGCTGTGGCGACGGGACGTGACGTCTCCGTTCCCTCCTTCAGGGAATGAGGGTTACATACGTAACCGAGACGTTCCCTTTCAGTCGGTCACTCTCGACGTCATGTCGGATGACCGACGAATTGGGATCTCGCTTAGAGGGACCAATCTACTTCGAGTGTAAACTAAACGAGCCAATGCACATTGGCATGCGATTATTGCATCCAGCTGCTGCTGATCACAGCGTGAGTATAAGTAGGCAGCAGATGCAGCGCATATTCAGGTTTTCGCTGAGGAGCCGAGCCGGTGACCCGGCCGCTCAGCGGTGGTACAGGAGCTGTGGCGACGGGACGTGACGTCTCCGTTCCCTCCTTCAGGGAATGAGGGTTACATACGTAACCGAGACGTTCCCTTTCAGTCGGTCACTCTCGACGTCATGTCGGATGACCGACGAATTGGGATCTCGCTTAGAGGGACCAATCTACTTCGAGTGTAAACTAAACGAGCCAATGCACATTGGCATGCGATTATTGCATCCAGCTGCTGCTGATCACAGCGTGAGTATAAGTAGGCAGCAGATGCAGCGCATATTCAGGTTTTCGCTGAGGAGCCGAGCCGGTGACCCGGCCGCTCAGCGGTGGTACAGGAGCTGTGGCGACGGGACGTGACGTCTCCGTTCCCTCCTTCAGGGAATGAGGGTTACATACGTAACCGAGACGTTCCCTTTCAGTCGGTCACTCTCGACGTCATGTCGGATGACCGACGAATTGGGATCTCGCTTAGAGGGACCAATCTACTTCGAGTGTAAACTAAACGAGCCAATGCACATTGGCATGCGATTATTGCATCCAGCTGCTGCTGATCACAGCGTGAGTATAAGTAGGCAGCAGATGCAGCGCATATTCAGGTTTTCGCTGAGGAGCCGAGCCGGTGACCCGGCCGCTCAGCGGTGGTACAGGAGCTGTGGCGACGGGACGTGACGTCTCCGTTCCCTCCTTCAGGGAATGAGGGTTACATACGTAACCGAGACGTTCCCTTTCAGTCGGTCACTCTCGACGTCATGTCGGATGACCGACGAATTGGGATCTCGCTTAGAGGGACCAATCTACTTCGAGTGTAAACTAAACGAGCCAATGCACATTGGCATGCGATTATTGCATCCAGCTGCTGCTGATCACAGCGTGAGTATAAGTAGGCAGCAGATGCAGCGCATATTCAGGTTTTCGCTGAGGAGCCGAGCCGGTGACCCGGCCGCTCAGCGGTGGTACAGGAGCTGTGGCGACGGGACGTGACGTCTCCGTTCCCTCCTTCAGGGAATGAGGGTTACATACGTAACCGAGACGTTCCCTTTCAGTCGGTCACTCTCGACGTCATGTCGGATGACCGACGAATTGGGATCTCGCTTAGAGGGACCAATCTACTTCGAGTGTAAACTAAACGAGCCAATGCACATTGGCATGCGATTATTGCATCCAGCTGCTGCTGATCACAGCGTGAGTATAAGTAGGCAGCAGATGCAGCGCATATTCAGGTTTTCGCTGAGGAGCCGAGCCGGTGACCCGGCCGCTCAGCGGTGGTACAGGAGCTGTGGCGACGGGACGTGACGTCTCCGTTCCCTCCTTCAGGGAATGAGGGTTACATACGTAACCGAGACGTTCCCTTTCAGTCGGTCACTCTCGACGTCATGTCGGATGACCGACGAATTGGGATCTCGCTTAGAGGGACCAATCTACTTCGAGTGTAAACTAAACGAGCCAATGCACATTGGCATGCGATTATTGCATCCAGCTGCTGCTGATCACAGCGTGAGTATAAGTAGGCAGCAGATGCAGCGCATATTCAGGTTTTCGCTGAGGAGCCGAGCCGGTGACCCGGCCGCTCAGCGGTGGTACAGGAGCTGTGGCGACGGGACGTGACGTCTCCGTTCCCTCCTTCAGGGAATGAGGGTTACATACGTAACCGAGACGTTCCCTTTCAGTCGGTCACTCTCGACGTCATGTCGGATGACCGACGAATTGGGATCTCGCTTAGAGGGACCAATCTACTTCGAGTGTAAACTAAACGAGCCAATGCACATTGGCATGCGATTATTGCATCCAGCTGCTGCTGATCACAGCGTGAGTATAAGTAGGCAGCAGATGCAGCGCATATTCAGGTTTTCGCTGAGGAGCCGAGCCGGTGACCCGGCCGCTCAGCGGTGGTACAGGAGCTGTGGCGACGGGACGTGACGTCTCCGTTCCCTCCTTCAGGGAATGAGGGTTACATACGTAACCGAGACGTTCCCTTTCAGTCGGTCACTCTCGACGTCATGTCGGATGACCGACGAATTGGGATCTCGCTTAGAGGGACCAATCTACTTCGAGTGTAAACTAAACGAGCCAATGCACATTGGCATGCGATTATTGCATCCAGCTGCTGCTGATCACAGCGTGAGTATAAGTAGGCAGCAGATGCAGCGCATATTCAGGTTTTCGCTGAGGAGCCGAGCCGGTGACCCGGCCGCTCAGCGGTGGTACAGGAGCTGTGGCGACGGGACGTGACGTCTCCGTTCCCTCCTTCAGGGAATGAGGGTTACATACGTAACCGAGACGTTTCCCAGCAAGCAGATGTTTTCTGATTTCTAAAACAACTCACAAATTTCATTTGCATTGGCTTTTGTCTTCAAACACATGTTTTGGAGGGGATGTAAACCGTGTCAGGCATCAAATTAGAGAAACAAGAAACCTGTGTTAAATGAAAACCGTCTTGAAGTCTTTTCCTGATTGCAGTGAAAAAAAAAATATGCACAGTAAAACAAAAACATGGAGCATCAGGATGCTTTTTCTCCCAGATCAGTGTTCCTCATTTATAGTCATTAGTAAACAGAGTTATGCACGTTCTCTGCCCTGATTTTATTTATATGCTTTCTTGTTATGTTACTTTAAATAGATAGTAAATAGTAAACCAGATTAAATTATGACTGAGGCTGATTAAATGAGCTAACTGATTTTGTTAGTGGGTCAGGAAGCTGTTATATGTAAATCAAAAGCAGTGTTTGTCAGTGAGATTTCATCTCATTTCCAACACCTTTTTCACCTTTGGTGTGAACGGACAAATTGCAACAACCACACAGACACCTTAGCAATCATCCACACACAGTCAAAAACCACGCAAATCCTCTTCAGAATATCAAAAAATCTAGTATTTGAGTTCACATGTGTTGCTAATTGCATTTCTTGTCTGTTTGTGTTGTAGGGTGATCAAGGAGATACTGGGCCAAGGGTCAGTACACACACATTTCTGTCACTTATAAATGTATACACATTATTAATATTTTCCCTTACAATCAGAGGAACAGAATGTCACATTTGCCTCAGAGCAATGAGAGCGATACCTGACATTTATGAAGATAGATGGTACATCATAAATCAGAATTGAAGGGCTGAACTGTGTGCGGTTCATTTAATAGATTCAATATTCTCTCTTGCTCGTATTGTCTTGATCTTTCTTTATTATTTTTCTCACACACATTAAAAGACATGGCAAAACACCAATGTGCAGATATACGAGATGGGCAACTAAAAATATGGGAAGAAATAAAATCCAATTTTTTTTATTAAGTTGGGTAATTTCTTTAGAGTGACCATGCCCACATGTGCCAGTAGCGCCGCCCCAATCATTATAAGTCAATATTTGGCTATTTTGAAATGATCAGCAATAAACAGTGAAGTATTCATTTTGCCTAGTGTGAAATTTACCAACATCTGTGTCAATGGATAATTTTAATATTTACTTTTCAAATAATTTTGAATACACTGTAAAATAAGTATTTATTTAAATTAAGCCATTTGATGTACCCCCTTTATTCATAAATTATATTGTATTTATTTAAAATATACACATTTTATATATTTATTATGATTTATGAATAAATAAAATGATTTATTTATATATCTATATTAAATATTTTGCAATATAATTGTTGCAATTCAATATAAAAATTAAAACATGAATTATATTATATATATATATATATACAGTGGGTACGGAAAGTATTCAGACAATTTTATTTTTTAAATGACTTGAACAGTGCTCTGTTACATATTCTGCCCCTCTGGTATTTTCAAAAGAAACAAACACGGCAGTTCGGATTTGAATCTATTTTGATTCACTAAAGAGTATGCTGTGTGTGAATCTGTGTGTATGTAAGAGATAGAATGTTTCAGAGCACAAAAACAATGAAAAATGTCTCCAGGCCTTAACTAAATCTTAACAAACCTCACTGTGAGGAAGCACTGAAAAGGAAAAATTCAGAGTAAATAATGTCTTTATTCTCTTCTAAAAATACCACAAGTTTTATTTTAGGGTTGGGGTTAGTCTGCAGTAAATATAATTAGCGTAATTTAGATAGCGTAAGAACAATAGAAGTCTATGGGAAGCTTAGTTAGTTGAGCGTGTGTGTAGTGCTGAGTAAAGCAGCAGTGTGGGAAACCTCAAGTATCCCTCAGGTCACCACATCCCTGCTAACTCAACCCTCATGCTCACGCTGGCATCAACGTGCTGTGTCACTCCCACTTTCTCTCTGTTTTCTTCTTTTCTTTTTTGCAAGGCTCTAACTTTCTTTCTTAGCCATGTAATGTCACCATTTTGGCAAAGATTTCCTGCAACATGATTTAACATGACAGTGAAAAGCCATAAAATAATCCTTACGCTTTTACATTTTTGTCACTTTCCATCCTCAAGTCTATTCAAAGAGAGAAAAAAGAGACATCCATCCTCACCTGGATGGCACAGCCTTATATAAAATCTCTCGCGGCAGACATGTGACATTTCTCTGTGCTTCTCAAGCTGCTCTCTGTTACTGCTGTCAGCACAATCCAGCCCTCAGATTGTGGTTTACAGAGACAAGCTAACATAAATACATTGTCCTGACCAATGTGATTTAAGACAACAAAAATAAAACCATGGTTTTTGTCCAGTGTTATTTAAGGGTGGCAAAACCAACAATTTTACATTATTTGGTCATTCTGTATTTGAATCACAGTTGTATTTAGGCAGTCCAAACACATTGTCCTTTTTGGTCTGTGTTTAGAGCAAGCCAAAATTGCAAGTAACGTTTTTAATTTTCATGACATGGCATGAGTTTGAATAACCGAACCAGTTATATCCAATGAGAACTCGACAATATATACTGGATGTATACTATATACAGTATAAGGAAATGGGAGTTCATTCATAATGTTTTAATTATTCTATTCTATTCTATTATAATGGCAGGAAATAAATAAAACAGATAAAATTTCTTAATTTAAATGAACAATTATTTTACAGGTTTTTAACAAAAT
>NW_015635058.1:87827-108130 GCF_001515625.1 Sinocyclocheilus rhinocerous
TTTTTTTGTGTGTGTGTGTGGGAACCATGATACATTTTTTTCTGGATTCTTTGTTGAATAGAAAGTTCAAAAGAACAGCATTTATTTGAAATTAAAATTTATTGTAACATTATAAATGTCTTTACTGTCGTTTTTGATAATTTAATGTATCTTTCATGAATAAAAGTATTAATTTCTTTAATTTTTTTTAATTTAATGACTCCAAACTTTTGAAAGGTAGTGTGCATTAGGTGTAGGTCTGTCATTAGAAGGGTATATCTTGAACTAAAAGTAAATCGACCAAAATCCTGCAAGGTGCTCTGCTGGGTTTGATTTTTCACATTCCAGTTGCAGCGAAATGCCCTGTCAATGCTTTTTGATGACTGCTCTGTGTATCTCTGCTCCTCTGTTCATCCTGTTCCTCTCGCAGGGTCATGGCACTCATGCAGGGCTGCATAGTAATCAGATTCTCATTAAGGTTTGTCTCTTCTCTGCTGCCATAGCCTTCATCTCCAAGCCGCTCCATGTCTGGGACGGCTGTCTTCCTTCATGGCCCCTGAGATCTTGCTCAGTTCCCTCACTATCCCTCAGTCTGAGGTTTTCAGTGCTCTTATTGTTTCTCCTTTGTCTTTTCCTCCATCTGTTTTTCCGGGGTTTTCCTGTCTCCTTGTATTGGGGACTCACATGCACAGATGGTCTTTCCTCGTTACGATCACAGCTACATCTCGGCCGATCAGCCCAGTTTCCAGAGGCGTATGCTGAAGGTAGCATGTGTGCAAGGCATGTGCAGACACTCCCCTTACTAGATCTTCATCTTCCTCGTTTTTAACCCATGTCATTTTGCGTGATTGCTTGTGTTATTGTTTGTGTGTCTCAATATTTACAATCAAATAACCTCATCCATGTGTGAAGGATCAGAGCATTGCATGCAAGTTTGCTGCTTCAATGAATGAGGCTGATGCAGGGTGGATCTCACGAAAAAATATTTGGGTCATATTTTACCACATAATTAAAAAACAACAATAGACTTTATATTTTGGATAAGGAAGTGTAATGCGATATAATGTCACTATGCAAAAAATTTGTGCTGGGCAATGATTAATCACATCCAAAATAAAAGTTTTTGTGTATATAATATATGTGTGTGTACTGTGTATATTTATTATGTATATATAAATACACACACATGCATTTATATATTTAAGAAAAATATGTTATGTTTATATAATAAATATATTTATATATAATATAAATTATATGAATATAAATATATACATGTAAATACATGTTAATATTTTCTAAATATATACTATATGTGTGTGTCTTTATATATACATAATAAATATATACAGTACACACACATATATTATATACACAAAAACTTTTATTTTGGATGTGATTAATCATTGCCCAGCACTACAAAAAATAAATAATAATAATAATGATCCTGAAAATACTGTATTACAATTTTTTTATGAGATTCACCATTTTAGATGTATAAGAATCGACAGATTGTCATTATACACTAAAATTTGGTGTAGAATTTACTTTGAAATGATCTTTACTTAGAAATTGCTGATAGATTAAATATATATATATATACACACACACATATATATATATATATATATAACAGCAAGTAGCAAATACATTTTATTGTGTTAATGTGCTATTAACACAATAACATTTTATGTTTTATTTATAGCTTAGAAATATTTTTTACAGTGCTAAAGGCATAATTATTTTTTATTATTTATTAATGTAATATTATTATTATTATTATTCACTACAGGCTTATATACAATAAATAAGCTGTAATAATGAAACTTAAAACATCATCTTCCATTCACTTTTCCAAAAAAAAAAGATACTTAAACAAAATATATACTTCAAGAAAATTTTATTTGTGCTTTTGTTGTGCTTATGTTTTGCTGTGACTTATTTGAGGAATTTATTCTATATCACATGTCTATGTTTCCATCAGGGTGATCAAGGACAAGCTGGCCCACCTGGACCTCCAGGCCCTCCTGGAGCACCTGGTGCAAGAGGGCCCCCAGGAAACACAGGGAAGGACGGTCCCCGCGGCCCACCAGGAGAATCGGTAAGACGCTTCGCTCATTTTACCTGCTTCTGTGATGCCTTAAAAATTGTGCATTTCCTTGCTTAAAGGGGTCATCTCATGGAAATTGTACAGGCTACAACAGGATTATTTGAATCTTATTTGAATGCTCAAATATAACAACTCAAATCACAGAACAGACTATATCAGATCCAGTCAAGGCAAATAAATGTTTGCATAACCTCTGAAAGATATTGACAGATCTTACTCTCTTAATTGAAAATCAGTTTCATAAATCATATGTGCATTTTCATAAATGATAAGTGCATTCACAGTGGCCTGAAAAAAAGGTGTAGAAACATGGTGTAGAAAAAATTTGCTAATAATTACAGAGAAACAGTGAGTAACAATGTAAAAAGTTGAAGTAGAAAGACTGAAATAGTATTTTTTTGTAAAATGTCCTCCAATAATCTTTGTTTTATTCAACCCCTTGAAAAAATCATTTTACAGTGGATTTGGACACTTAAGCCATACTTAAACTTAACTAAACTTAACTGAAATAAAACGACACATCAAGACTAAAAAAGTGTACAGCAAAACTAAAAAAGTTCCTTTAATTAAACAAATGATATTTTGCTGAACCCCAAATCTCAAAAGCATAATGGAAACTCTTCTAAATGTCCATCACAACTTAACAATAAACACTAAAAAGTCTTTCTCTTTACTGAAAAACATACAAAATTACACTTAATTTTAATATTTATTCTCTGAGTGCAGTCCCATGCAAAGCATACAGGGAACTGCAAATCTACTGCCCAGTTTGTTACTGTTTGTCAACAAAACTGACTCATGATTCATATAGTCTCAACAAAAAATCATTACGTCGCAGCTTAAACATAATGAAATGAGTACATAATGAAAATAAGCCGTGACAAATGTTCAAGAATTGTGTTTGTTCAGCTCAATGTAACAGAGTCATTTTAAAAAGTTAAATATGTTAAAAAATGTAGTGTGTGTGTGTGTGTGTGTGTGTGTGTGTGTGTGTGTGTGTGCGCGATTAAAAAAAAAAAAAAAAAGCATACACAGAGTAAGCAAATGGTGTAGGGCACCAACTAACACCACAAACTGATTTTTTTTTTTTTACCTAGGGGACCCTAATTATACAATTAGATTTTTCTGAAGCTGTTTTTGTACTATAGCAGCCTGTGGTTTACAACAGTTACAGGTTGTACTTTAAAGGTTAGGCATTAGCGTTGCTCCGCTCTGGCCTCTGTCATCTGACGGTTGTGTTTTGTTCAGCCAGAGGTGATGGAGAGAGAGAGGTTAGAGGGGAAAGGGGCAAATCCAGTTCATCATTCGCCCGGCGGGGCGTTTGAAAACCACAGTCTATGCCAGTGCATTATGGCTCACCTAAAGCTAAACCAAATATAGATTTTAAGGCTCAAGACTCATCTGGTTTGGGTAAGACACGGCCACAGTGTGTTCTTGACGAGCTCTGATGTTCCTGAACGTCCCGAAAAGAGATATGGCACGAATCCAGGTTCAGGAACAGTTCTCCCACCATTTCTCTCCTTAGGTCGCTTCAAATTAAGTTCATCCTTTTTAGTTTCTTATCATGAAGGCAGTTTAATTTGGACTAAAAGTGAACTGGAAATGGTTTTATTTCACTCAAACTGGGCTGGTTCTCACTGGCATACTGGTCTGTCAATTTTGTTTTGCAATACCAGGCAGAAATTATTCCTGCATAGTGGCAAATTATGAGAGGCATTACATACTCTTTTCTGTGGAAGTCTGTAATGTCGCTCTTATTAGACTGTTAGTTTCACAAGCCAAGGTTTTGACTATCAGCAGTAAATCTGTAGCATATTATAGATTACTCTGGCCAAGAACCGTTCATTCATATATGAAGAAGCCGTCTGACTGACATTTTAAATTACCAAACTCACTTTGCTTGATTTTACACGACATTTGGGGGTTTGGCAAACATGTGGGGAATCTCATTTACTCAGGATTATCTGCATCAAACTATAGTTTAAATATATATGTGTGTATATGTGTGTGTGTGTACACACAAACACACACAAACACACATGCTACCATTCAAAAGTTTGGGGTCAGTATTTTTTTCAGTGAAATTAATGCTTTTTACAGCAAGGATGTAATAATTTGATTAAAAGTGACAGTAAAGACATTTATAATGTTACAAAAGATTTCTATTTCAAATAAAAGCTGTTCTTTTGAACTTTCTATTCATCAAAAATCCTGAAACGTATCATGGTTTCCACAAAAATACTGTTTTCAACATTGATAAAAATAAGATTTTTTTTTCCAGCAGCAAATCAGCATATTAGAATGATTTCTGAAGGATCATGAGACACTGAAGATTGGAGTAATGATGCTGAAAATACAGCTTTGACATCACAGGAATAAATTACACATTTAAATATATTCAAAAAGAAAAATAGCCTTCCAACAAATCAAAGTTTTGAATGGTATCAGTAAAAAAAACAAAAACATTATATATATATATATGTATAAGTAGCCAGTCTTTGGAAATCACACGCACACAAAAAGTAAAAAAAACAACAACAAAAAACGGTAAATGCATTAAATACATTAAAGGGTTAGTTCACCCAAAAATGAAAATTCTGTCATTAATTACTCACCCTCATGTCGTTTCAAACCCGTAAGACCTTCATTCATCTTCGGAACACAAATTAAGATATTTTGGATGGAATCTGAGAGCTTTCTGACCCTCCCATAGACAGCAAGGATACTACAACGATCAATGCACAGAAACGTATAAGGACATCAGTAAAATAGTCCATGTGACATCAGGGGTTCAACAGTATTTTTACGAAGCTACGAGCTACTTTTTATGCGCAAAGAAAACAATAATAACATAATTTATTCAGCAATTCTTCTCCCCGAGTTACCGTCTTCCGCCATTTTTGAAAAGTAACCCAGAACGTAATCAATGTAATCAGCGTTGTTTACGTTCAGCATTTTCATTTTTGGGTGAACTAACCCTTTAAATGTGACTATGTTAAGCATTTAGTCACATTTGGCAGTTCTAATATGCATATAGAAACAAGGTACTTATGTATATATAAACGAGGTACCAACATCTATACTACCCACTTCAAGCACAAAGTAACACAATTGTGATATCATTTGATGAGTCTAAAAACACATAGTAGGCTAAAACAGCACATGTACAAAGAGAGTCTGTGTGACTGTGCAGAAGTAGAGCTTTTCATAAGAGTCCTGTGGAAAAAAAACTAAGAGACGAGATGTTCTGTTTGCACAGCTCTACTTTGTCGTCAAGCTTGTGTTTAAAGAAATGTTTTATGAAAGCTGAAATCTATGAAATTCTGCACCATGTTGGTCACAGATGTTTCCCTGACATAACAACTTGCTAGCTAGTTATCTCCTATTGTTGTGTTTTTCACTGGCAAAACCACCTTGTTAAGAAGCACAGCTTGAAGGAAGATGGGGAAAGCGAACAGTACAGTGCTTCTGATTTTCCCAAGCGCTTCCTCTGGTTTTGTTCATTTTTGACAGGGAACATAAAATTATGTCTCTGTGTATTGTGGCTGAATACCAGCTTTGAAGTCTGCTTGACATAAAATACTACATCTGACTAGATTATGTGTATGCATATGTGTGCCATGTCTTCATTCATTCTGTTGATAATTTAGGTACAGAATGAGGACAAGAATATCGATTACAAAATGAAAAACATTGCTTGACATCCTAAGTTTATATCATAATACATTCACCCAGCACATCCTCCAAAAGATGCATGCAGTTATATACACTCTTTCTCTCTCTGTGTATGACAAAACACTTAAAACCTCTGTTATAAAATGATAAGAAACCTATAATAACTTAGCATCAATGTGAGCAGGTGTTTGCTATTGGTGGCTAATATTTGATGGCAAACGTTCAACCAAAATAAGCAAAGTTGTACATCACTGCCCCCTAGTGGTTAAATGGCAGACAAACCCGTCTGCAAAAAAAAATGCTGTGAAAATTAACTAGGTAATTAAAATTTTGATAACCTATCCTCTCAGCTTATAGGAAATGAATGGAAGGACAGTTCACATTTATCAAGTTAAATTTCTAAATAAAATAGGCTCCAGATTCACCCCAATTCACCCAAAAATGAACATTTACCTAAAATGGACTCACTCTCAGGCCATCAAAGATGTAGATGGGTTTGTTTCTACATCAGAACAGATTTGAAGAAATGTAGAAATTACATCACTTTCTCACAAATGGATCCTCTGCAGTGAATGGATGCCGTCAGAATGAGAGTTCAAACAGCTGATAAAAACATCACAATAATGCACAAGTAATCCACACAACTCCAGTCCATCAATTAATGTCTTATGAAGAGGAAAGCTGCGTGTTTGTAAGAAACAAATTCATCATTGTGTAGATGGGTTTGTTCTACATCAGAACAGATTTGAAGAAATGTAGAAATTACATCACTTTCTCACAAACGGATCCTCTGCAGTGAATGGGTGCCGTCAGAATGAGAGTCCAAACAGCTGATAAAAACATCACAATAATGCACAAGTAATCCACACAACTCCAGTCCATCAATTTATTTTATTTTTATTTACCTTTATTTAACCAAGTTTGGCCAAAAAACAAGTCCATAATGCATAATAACCTTTAGCTACAAGCTACTTTTTATGCGCAAAGAAAACAATAATAACATAATTTATTCAGCAATTCTTTTCCCCGAGTTACCGTCTTCCACCATTTTGGAGAGTATCCCAGAATGTAATCAATGTAATCAGTGTTGTTTACGTTCAGCATTTTCATTTTTGGGTGAACTAACCCTTTAAATGTGACTATGTTAAGCATTTAGTCACATTTGGCAGTTCTAATATGTATATATAAGCAAGATGTAGATGGGTTTGTTTCTACATCAGAACAGATTTGAAGAAATTTAGAAATTACATCACTTTCTCACAAATGGATCCTCTGCAGTGAATGGGTGCCATCAGAATGAGAGACCAAACAGCTGATAAAAGCATCACAATCATGCACAAGTAATCCACACAACTCCAGTCCATCAATTAATGTCTTATGAAGAGGAAAGCTGCATGTTTGTAAGAAACAAATTCATCATTACGGCATTTTAACGCTAAACCATCACGTTTGGCCAAAAAACAAGTCCATAATGCATAATAACGCTTCCTCCAGTGAAAATATCCATCCCATTTTGTCCTCTCACATCAAAATCCACCAACATATATTTGTTTAGAACTGTTTTAGACTTTTCACTTATAAATGGTGCTTGATCTGTGCATATCTCTCTCCTGATTCAGACGACAACTTTTTTCACTTGAGAAAGCAACATTATGGATAGAGGACTCGTATTTTACAATTAAATTATGTCTCAATGATGGATTTGGTTTTTACAAACACAGAGCTTTTCACATCACAAGCCATGAATTGATGGACTGGAGTCGTGTGGAAAGCGCTATACATATAAATTTGACTTGACTTGATATTTAATGTGAAACTTATACCACAAACTAACCCAACAAGCCATTTAATGTTAATAATGATGCACTGCAACTGAAGGATTGGCACATGACATTTGGTTCTCCGGTCTCTTTTAAAAAAGAGCTCTGGCATCAATCAAACACTGGCGTACATCTTGAAAGTTTGGTGTATTAAAGTAACTCTTAAATACTTTCTGTCTCTCTAGGGTGCTCCTGGACAAGAAGGAATGGAGGTGAGTGGAACCAGCACTGTTTCTGATCAACATGGTCATGGTCTTCATGGCTCACATTATATTATTGTATGTTACTTTCCTCTGCAGGGACAAAAAGGTTTACCAGGAAAACCGGTAAGATTAAAACATATAAAATCTGTGTGTGTGCTCATCCTTGAGGCCAAGATGTTTCTTGTTTTTTTAGGAAAATGTCTTGCTTTCGCAATTTTCTGAAAGACTAAATTCTTTCCTCTTGGCATAAATATGAACAGCATGTTTGAGTGTTTTGCCTTTTGTGCTATAGTGCTTGCTGACTTAAACACTGACGTCTGGTTGCACTGACATCTGTATGAGGTCTTGAATTAGTTTCTGCCTGTTTCACTGGAATGACTTCTAATGTGTAATATCAGTTTGGTTTTAGTACATGTGTGAGACTAAGATGAGAAACATACTGTATGCGAGTATGTTCTAGCCGTGGTGTTGCAGCCGCATGGACCTGTTGTACAAAAAGTCAGCATGAAATGGTGTTCGCAACCATTTTTAATTCTGTAATGTGATTTTATTTCTAAGTGAAACAGGATATAAGAAACATGTTGGTGCTGGACTATATTTTTTATCTGTGAAAATTGAAAAGTGCTATTTGTATGTGACTGGAGGGGGTTTTGGTGATGTCCACCAAAAGGAAAATGTTTCCTTGAAGAAGAAAGCTTTTACATTGAAAAATTACCAAGACCAGGATTTTAAATTTTTTGAATTTTGAATAATTTGCAATTATGTATTGTTCACAACACTGTAAAATCCAATAGTTTACCTTACTTAGATTTAGTTAGTTATCTTTACTTAGTTGTTGTACTTACTAGGTTTTATTAAGTTACAGCTACTTTCAAGGCAAATAAAACAATTTACTATGATCGGTCTTCTAATTAAAGCATTAGTGTATTATTAGTGTGTGTTTATTAATGAACTTTATCAAATTTCTTTTTACATAAATACCTTGAGATGCTTTTATTTGGGTTTATATAATCCTTAAATTGTGTGTGGTAACATGCTAAAGTCACACACAGACTTAAACATTCAGCACGTGAATCACAACAATGGTAACAATTCAATTTCATTTATTTTCATTACTTGTAACAATAACCATTTTATTTGCTAGTAAACCTAAATGAAAGGATCAAGTACCCCCTACAGTTCTTTTGTAGTTACTAGAACTCTCGTGTAAGTAAACTATACTAACTAAGCATCTGTCAGTACAACATACTATTCCTATTTCACTTTACTTCGTTTTTTCAAGGCAATCAGTTTGCATGCTTTTTTTAAGTAAGCCCAACTAATTAGATTCTACAGTGAATAAGACCATCAACATTAAGAAAGTAAGTAGGGTAAATAAAAAAGAAAACTTTCTTTCTTGGTTTTCTAAATACATCTTACTGATCTTATTGTAAACGATTCATGTGTGCATATGTTTCTTTTTTTTTATATATATAATTATTTACCTTTAAGCCCATCATTTTAAATCAAAATGTCATAACTTAATCTTCTGGTGAGTGCCAGGGTTGTAATTGTTAACTAA
Source organism: Sinocyclocheilus rhinocerous (assembly GCF_001515625.1). Lineage (NCBI taxonomy): Eukaryota > Metazoa > Chordata > Actinopteri > Cypriniformes > Cyprinidae > Sinocyclocheilus > Sinocyclocheilus rhinocerous. The sequence goes on from NW_015635058.1 coordinate 97,176, forward strand.
AACTAAAACCAAAAGAAAACATTCATTACTTAAACTAAACTACATAAAATTAACATTATATTTTATTTTATTTTATTTTAACTAGTTGCCAATGCACCGTTTTTAATTTTTGTTTAGTTAAGTTGATGTATTAAAATAATTAATATAACCTGCAATAAATTAAAACAAAATAATAAAAATAAAAACTATATAAAATGTTCAACAAAATGACTACAACTTTTACTAAAATAAAAATGAAAACAGAAAAAATAAAATATAAAATAAAATCTAATTTAAAATATTAACAAAAATGATAATCGTATATAAGAGCAAGCTCTCATTCAGGTCTGCCTCCATCCAATCAACAACTGATGGACAGATCCAATATCACAATATGGAAGAACAAATCTGTTGCTTTTTCCACGTTTTAGTGTTGAATGTCTTTAAATGCCTGTAAACTGGATGTTTAACTGTTTTACAGGGTGAAGTTGGTGATCAGGGTTACCCAGGACCACAGGGACCCCCAGGTCAGTGTGCTTGACTGTATTGGTTTGATTTGGGCTTTGTATTTCTCAGGGAGATGTTGGAGAACAAGGGCCCCAGGGCGAACCGGTGAGGAACGATGCATCATACGTTTATTCAAAGTGTGCTCATTCAATTTTATGCTGACCATTGTTTTGGACTTTCATAACTTGAATGTGAGGCTTCCAGTGTCATTTGCTTTCAGTGATTTTAGCTGTACACAAAGAGTCAGTTATGCTGCTTGAAATTTTAATTTACTGTCATAATCGTAAATATGCACTGGTTTGTAGCACAAATAGCTTTCCAGAGTTTAAAAAAATTATTTAAAAAAAATTATATTGCACCTAACTTGCATTTAAAAATACTATAGTATTGTACACTTAGGATACAATGTATAAAAATTGAGTGTACCTTTAAAAACATAAATCGAGAAATGAACAAGCAAATGCAACAAAAGTCCATTTTGCTAGCAATGCCAAGATCATAGGTTTAATTCTCAGGTAATACATGAACTGATATAATGTATATCTTGATTGCAATGTATGTTGCTTTGGATGAAACAAAAGCAGAGAAGCACCTCTTCACATCTGAGAATACTTACATATGTGTGATCAGTTGTGTAACAGTTGTTTTGATCGTGGCAGGGCCGCCCTGGTGAAAAAGGCACATCAGGATCCGGTGATATCATTGACTTCAATGGCAAACTCTTAGATGCCTTTCAGGTGAGCCGTGATTTTGTTGATGGCAATTGCTAGAAAAACTTCCTAACGACTGTTATTTTTGCCAGTCGGTCATCTGGATTCATGTAAACTAGATGTTACTGGTTAGACTTCTTGTAATGCAATTATGTAAACAACAGATGACTATAAATTCATGGTTATATTAAAACCAAATGCCATAATATGTTCTGAAATTGCAGTCAGACTTGATTTTTTTTTCTTCTGGCAGGCCATCAAAACCATCAGTGTCTCGGTAACTGTACTGTAGCATGAGTTGCCATTTTTGGCTATTTCAGTTGAACTTGCAGCCTAATTATCCTTAACAAATACTCACTGTGTGTGCTTGTGAATTTAAAACAATTCATTATTATTTCAGCATATCATGCTAATTCAAAATAGATCATTCAAGATACATTTTCAATAATTCAATATAAATATTATAATCAAAGCTGGTAGCATGCATGCAACATTGTTGTAAAATGGTGTGAAGCAAACATCGCTGACTAAATGAAATGTAAAAAATAATTAAAATAAGAATGCTTTGAAACATATTCTTTATGTAACGTACCAAGACATATTTTATCAAATTAGATGTCGTTAGTTGCAAATGTTGTTGTTCTTGTATTGAGAATGTGGATCTGGGTTGTTTAATGAATGCTTCTTGCGGTTACATGTTTACATGTTCTAGACGATGCCATTCTTTGAAATTCTGTGTTTTGTCACATTGCAATTGAGAAATAGGAGGAAAAATTAGGAATTTTATCGTTTTGGACATTTGCAAGGCTTTGTGGTCATCTCTATCAACAGTATAATCAGTCTGAAATGTTTATCGAACCACAAAGCGTGACAGATACATTGAATACGGTGACAAGGAAATGCAAAAATGTCGGCCGTAATTATGGTTTGTATCAGTCTAAAGAACAGCAATATTTCCTTCAAAGAATGCCATCAACATTGTGAAGTATCATTCAGGATGTTGTTTTCATACTCCACAAGATTTCACATGAAGAATTATATTGGAACAACATTTCCTGTTTTATAGCAGTCGTAAAATGAGGTCTATCAGAGGTTTGTGGTTCTCAAAATGTAAAGTGGTTTTGCAAAAAGAGCATTTTATAAGCTTTAATTATGTCTGTTCCGCTTGCTTAACTAACAGGGACCACCTGGCCCTCCTGGACCCCCGGGACCACCCGGAAAAGAAGGTTCAAAGGTGAATATCGAAATCTGCTAAACTCCTAATGAGTGGCTCAGAGTGTGTTGTTTCCATGATTTTTGTATTTAAAGCCACACAAAGCTTGTGCTAGAACTAAATGATCTAATTCATATCAATTCTGAACTTCTGTGTGTTTCATTCATCCAAACAGGGTGAACTTGGCTTGCCTGGCCCTGCTGGGGTTGATGGCGAAACGGTGATAATTGGTTCAACTCATTTACAAGAATATCAGTTGTTTTATTTTTATTTTATAGAAATATACAAAGTTTTGCAAGGACAAGCACCTATATAGAACCTACAGCATATGAGCTATTCTGATGTTCATGCAGATGAGTTGCTAATCAATATTTGGATTGTTTTGATCATCAGGGTGAAAAGGGAGACACTGGGGAGCCTGGTGAACCTGGAGACAGGGGGGAGAAAGGAGAAATGGGCCTCTCTGGTCCCTCTGTAAGTATTCAAAGTGATAAATCTTCTAAATCCAATTTATTTGTTGTCATATTATCATTTATAATATTAATCAAATGTGTTATAGGGAATGGATGGGCAGAAAGGAGAGAAAGGAGAGTCTATACTAGAAGACAATCTGGTCAGTACAATTGCACCCACATTTTTTTATTTTTTTATTAATATTCTAGTATTAAGAATACAGTTATCTTTAGCTGTGGTTTTATGGCTGTCTACAGGTTCAGATGATTTCACAGCCTGGACCACCAGGGCCTCCAGGTCCACCAGGACCACCTGGATACATGGTGAGGCACATCTTAGATATGCATGATATTATGCTTTCAGTTAATTTGATAACTTAACCTGACCATAAATTCTCCCTTCTTTTTTTGCCATTTATCTGCAAGATCTTGACTTTTAAGAGTGATATCATAACATCATTCAAAGATTATGACAGATTTTTATTTGTGTTTTAGGGTCATCGTGGCTTGTCAGGCCCCAAAGTAGGTGTTTATTTTATTTTATTTTTTATTATTCAGACTTTAAACAAAGTCTATTCATTTAGTGATTTATCCTAAATTGAGTGGTTTATCAAACTTTTTGTCTTGATATGAAACACGTCATCATAAAGCTAACTTAACTACTTTAAACTTCCTAATAAACGGAGATATCCAGTAAAATCATACTCCATGCATTGTATCAGTCTAACGCTGTATTGAATCTCTCATAGGGCGATCCAGGGGAGAGTATTAAAGGAGAGAAGGGAGAAACTGGTGCTGCAGGAATACAAGTGAGACCACATCTAATCTCATAATGCACTAGTCCAGGATTTAAAAACAAAAGCAATATTCTCAAACATGAAACATGACTGGCCTGTGGATGTTGTGATTATGGTGTTATCCATATTCATAACATCTGTAAGCCATAACCATACCATATCCAATGTTTTATACCTATTATTATGTTTTATAGGGCCTTCATGGTCCTCAAGGGGCCCCAGGAGCAACAGGATTAGTTGGTCTTCCCGGCACAAAGGGTGAAAAGGTAAATCAAATCATAAATTCAACTAATTGCTATTTTTAATGACAATTAAGTTTGAGCAGATGTATTTGTGGGGTTTATCTGATTCTTTTTATCTCTCTTTCATTATTTCAGTATTCTCTTTTTAACCCCTCTGTGGTGCTTTATGAATGAATTTTGATTTGATTTGATAAATGTCAGAAATAATGCCTAGACCTAACTGTAAAATAATATTACATTAGTACCTTCCAGATAATCCACACATAAAATATAAATGTAGCTAAAAGTATTTTTGTTATCTTTCACAGGGAAAACAAGGGGAACCTGGATTAGATGTAAACAGCATTTATTTATTCATTCATTCATTCTTACTGTACATACATCTTAAGGATTGATCTTTTGTTTTTCAATGGAAGTTTTCCAGTGTAATTTTGATTTTAATTTACTGTAGGGTTTTCCTGGCATTAAGGGAGACAGGGGTGATCGTGGAGAGAAAGGAGACAGGGTACTGTATGATATTTACCTCAGATAATCAATGAAGCCTTCATACATGTTCAAAAAACAGTCATTTATTCATTTACTGACTGTACATAGTCTTTTACTTAAAACGATCTTGTGGATCCTCCTGTTCACAGGGAGATCGCGGTCCTGTTGGAAAGAGAGGGCTCAAGGGAAAGAAAGGCGAACAGGGGCCGCCGGGTCTGGACCAGCCCTGTCCCGTGGTGCGTGTTATAGCTACTTTTCATGTTTATATGTGGTGATGTGTTACAGATTCATGCTGCTGAAAATCCAGTGAAAAAACATACCGGGTAATTCTGTCAGGAACAACAAAGTGTGCCCATCTGGGAACACCGATATTTCACAGACATCTTTTTCCCTTTTCCACATTTCCTCACCTTTCTTCTGTATGTTTCTATAGACTGATGTTCTGCTTCAGTTTCTCTTTGATTGGACTCTCTAGCGTGAGTGTGTGTGTCTTGTTTGTTTTTAGTCATTATGGCAGTGTATATTGTATATATGTGCTCTCGCTGACAGGGAGCTGATGGATGTAAAAAAGAGGCAGTGGAAACGGGGCAGCCGGCCCCTGAGGCCCCCTGCCCACTGGTACAGTATATCTGCCTGCTTCTCTCTCTGCTCTGTTTATACCTGCAGATTTCTGACACTTCCTGCTTTCGCTGTTAACTACTTCTTTTAAACTATCCTGTGTCTGTCATATACATACTGGTACATTACCGTTCAAATGTTTGGGGCCAGTAAGATTGATTTATTTGAAAGAAATTAATACTTTTATTCAGCAAGGATCAAAAGTGGCTGCACAAACTATAACACGTTCTTTTTCAAATAATTGCTCTTTTGAACTTTATATTCATCAAAGAATCATGAATCTGTTTTGAACTTTATATATATATATATATTCAACTTTAATAATAAGAAGACAAATCAGCATATTAGAATGATTTCTGAAGGATCATGTGAGACTGAAGAATGGAGTAATGATGCTGAAAATACAGCTTTGAATCACAGCAATAAATTACATTCAAAAAAATGTTCTTTTACATTGTAATGATATTTGACAATATTGCTGTTTTTAGCCTTGGTGAGCAAAAAGACTTCTTTCAAAACATTAGAAAATCTTACGACCCGAACATTTAAATGGTAGTGTATATACAACACAATAGAGATTACAGTTAGAGAACATTCATGTTTATTCAAGGTTTATAAAGCCCAAACTGATGCATTAAATATTAACTAAGATCGACGAGAAACATTGTAACTTGTCACGCAAAATCTCATTCATATTTTATTAGTGTTACTCCATAACACGGCATTATTGTGGCGTTTTGCAAGCATGTTTTTTTTTTTTTTTTGTGGTGTTGTGATCATTTGTGGAGTTTGAGATTTTAGGTTGAAGTCTTCATATTTATTTAAAAAATATGTAGTATTATTAGGATTTTGTGTGCAGTGTATGCTTACAGACAATTGTGAAAATTACAATTGATAATTTTTAAAAACCATTTTAACATGAATTTGTTAATTAGAATTGCAATACAGTTGAAAACGGATTCTTTGCTCTTACACCCATTTTTTTTTTTTTTACATTCAAGGGTCCTGATGGACTTCCAATACCAGGTTGCTGGCACAAGGTCAGTAAAACAAAGCATTTATGATACTTGAATATTCCATAACCATGTCTGTACAGTTCATGTGTGTGACTTTAACATTAACAACTGCCTATTTAAATGAATCGACTGCAGTGTGCATCAGTACACATGCCACATAGCTGTTTTATGTTGCAGTTTTGGATTTTTATTTTGGATTTGGCTTTGCTCATCACTAATATCATTTGTTTGTTGTTTTTTTTGCAGTGATGTGTAACCTGAGGCATGTCGTCTGTACATATTGATGTGATATATATTGCTATTTCATACAGCTTTTTTCACTTTTTAAATATTTTTACATTTTATAAAGACAAGAGACTTCAATTAACATTCATCAGTGTTATTTTTTCAACCTTTTTTTATCAGAAGTTGTGGACCAAATAGTGGACACTGCTTTTTTTGGTGTCCATTTAGGTTATTGAATTCTTGAATGAAATCTTTTTTTTTTTCTTTTTTAATTCCTGGAGCATAAAATGTCAGTATTGTTCACCATAAGATGCCTGTAATGTGCCCGGGGAATGTTGCATGGGCATGCTGGACCGACCCGCTCAACTGGTGCCAATACAAGAATTTTGCATCATATCCCCTTTTATTTTCAAAGGAACAGGGAATGCTTCAGAAACTCAAGAGGAAACATCTCTCCCAGCCTTGATTGTCTTCAAGAACCCGAGGAGTTTAAATGACTTTACAGTCCCTCAAATGACGGCATCTCAATAATATTGGTTAATATTGACTGTCCTCAGTATGCAGGTCGAATGAGGGTGCAGACAGCCCTCGCTATGGTCAATTTTTTTCATGGAGGAACATAGTTGAGCTCTTGGAGATGATAAGAGATCAGGGATTGACCTCATGGATGCAGTTGCTCCACAAGACGGCAACAGCAGCCTGATATAAGAGGCTTTGGCATCGGAGATGATACTGAACAGATCCTTATTTTAAGAATATCAATGAACAGTAATTTATAATGATTTATTTCTTATGTGTTACTGTTTTATGCTTGTTTTTTTGTAGTTTTTAACCCGCAAGCAAAAACACAAAGCATCTGGAATTGACGCCCAAAGACTAACTTTGGATGGCGAGCATTTACTTATTAATGCATAAATCATTGATAACAAAAGAAATACTACATCTGTTTTAAATCAGCTCAGCATATACTGAGTGAGAATAGAATGTTATATCGTACCTGTTTATTTACTACTGCATCTACATGTTGCTCACATTTGTTGTGATACTTCGAGATAGAGTATATGTTGACTGTGACTACCTGACGTTGTTTTTAACATCACAATCCTTGATACGTATTCCATAATATTGTTCATAGTAATTTATGATATATATACTGCAGTGCTTTTTGAAGATGGCCAAAACTGGAGGTGTTTTCATAGCCTCAGTTCAGCTATTATGAGGACTCAAGTTTAAGGCTGTTTTTTATGTTTGACAAAGTATTGCTCTATTATCTTTCATAGCATGAAAGCAAAGAAGACATTAGAGATTCCATTTTATCAGTCTCATTTTCTTTCTTTGGCTTTCCAAGATTTAACACAGAGAAAAGACAACCAGAAGAGATGTTTTTTTTTTAAAGGCATTTTAGCATGTTCAGCATACATTTCCATGATGGTGTACCCGCTTTCAGGGATTTAAAACCATTCTACATAAGCTTTTCTGAAATATTTATTGTTCATATTAAATAACTGGTGTAAAAGTTCTTATAATGCATATATGTTACAGATAATGCATTTGAATTTTTATAAGCCTGTCTTTGGTGTTAAATGGCTGACAAAATGTTGCTATGTTACTATGTTGTGATTTACATAACTGTAAAAAAAAAAAATTGATTGACCAACGGCATTATAGCACCATTTTAGAAACAAAACAGAATGGGAGGGCATTTTCAGAACATTTTATTGCTTAACTTTTTGTTTTTCCTTTGAATTTCTTTACAGGTGTGTTTTTTTTCCAAACACAAATAATGTTTGATTTTGAAGATACAGAAAGATGATTTTGAAGATATTTTGCTGCTGAAACAGTATTTGTATTTAATAGTTGACATGGGGTAAGGAAAACAGCCTTACCGACTGCCTGACAGCCATTACATGCATTGGTTTGCTTTCAAAGATGTTTTATAAAATAGAAATTAAAGTTTGTTACTAGTAAATTAGTGAAAACTGTCTTTCCTTTGACCTTGGTCATGGTCAAAAAGTGTGTGGTGTTTCAAAAGTTCTCCACAATCCACTGTAAGCTCACATTCAGACTGTTTCTCTGACACTTTTCATGGTCAAATCAATTCCTAATGGATGAAATCAAATCCTGCACTTTTTCATCATTGCATGAATATTCTGTTTCACTTGAAAATTATGTCACAGTGCGCAAGTAATGAGTAAGAGTGCAGTTTTCTGTTGACTTTAAATGCCAAGGTAATTAAACAGGTTATGACATAAGATTTTTTTGAGGTTTTGACATATAAAAATGTTTGTAACATTTAAACATCCTGCAGGTTTCATAACTTAAAATATCTTCCTCGTTATAAATAAAGCATTTATTAAAGCTCCAAAAATGGCTCGTTTAGATATTGTGGGATCTGTGACGTCATGTGGACAAATATATTTGCATATGATCATCCATTATAAGCCCCACCTACGTGTGTTCACCAGATGCAAATTAAGCAAATCTAACCAATTATAATCACTGGCGCTGTATATTGGATATGGTGTGCACTGTGCATTAATTTTCTGACATACTCCACGCGCTTGAGTCTGCTGACAGCAGAACAACTTGTTGGTGGATTATATGTTTATTCTGAGCATTTGACTAAATGATGTTTTATTAACAAAGTTCGGGAGGAGCGTGTCGGATACTTAGCCTAATTAACACAAGTGGAGCGCACTCAAGTTAATCAACACCAATAGGTATAAATACAGCTGACTTACCTCTATCCATTGATGGTTTATCAGCATCCCTCCACCGCCCCATCTCCTCACTTCGAGTTCTTACTACACCTATTCGGTGTACTTCAGTACTTCAGCTAATTATATGTTAAGTGTGAACTTGTGAAAGATTGTTTTGTGAACAAGGCACAGTGTAATGGAGAGTTCATAAAGAAACTCTTGTTGAAAGATAAAGCAGCCAACTGTATTGGATCTGACATCAGCTGCATCGCAAACCGTAAGTAAAGAGTTTCATAATGCTTTGTTTGTAAATGACGGTTTTATATGGATAGGATGTTTTTAAAACATGCACTGGCGTGCTATAGCAAGGGGGTGTTGATATTATTTTCTATGCAATGATGTTAGCCAATCATAACAGTGGTAGTTTACAGTCAAGCCTTAAAGGAACCACCCCTTAAAATGGATAAGGATCAAAATGAGGGTTGGAAATTTAGTACATCAGTGACAAAAGTCTTTGAAAAAACAAAGGGCAGGTTGCTGGTCTGGAACCTTCAGGTGTGTGTTAACACAATGCTAAAGAGGAAAGACATCAGCAATAATCTTATAGTAGCAATTGTTGATGCCTTCAATCTGGGAAGGGAAATACAGCTATTTCCCAACAATCTGAAGTCCATCATTTCACAGTGAGGAAGATTATTCACATGTGGAAGACATTGAATCTTCCCAGGAGTGGACATCCCAGGAAAATTTACCCCATGGTCAGACTTTACAATACTCCGTATAATAGACAGTATACAATAGAAATGGCAGACAACCCAGCAACTATAGCTCAAACTCTACAAGCCTCAGTTAACATTTTAAATGATAAAGTTTGTGACAGTACAATTAGGAAAAGACCAGAAAGTATGGTATGTTAGGAAGAGGTGCCAGAAGAAACAAACATCTCATACTAAAAGTCACACATGCTGGTGGAGGGCTATTCTAGAGTCAAATCTGAGCCCATCCATCCCGACAGCTAAAGCTTGGCCAAATTTTCAGCAGGACAATGATCCCAAACACACCAGCAAATCTACAACAGAACGGTTGAAAAAGAAAATAATCTAAGTGTTGCAATAGCCCAGTCAAAGTCCAGACCTCATCCTGACTGAAATGCTGTGGTGAGAGCTGTGCATAAACAAATGCCCACAAACCTCAACCAACTGGAGCACCGTTTTAAAGAGTGGGCCAAGAACGATGTTAGAGACTGATAAAGTCATACAGAAAATGATTACTTCATGTTGTTGCTGCTAAAAAGATCTAATATGTCCTGCCAAGAACCAGAAGATTTTTTATAATAAATACAGCTCATGAAAGTAAAAAATCCAGTATTCAGGTCATTCAGTGACCATCCCTACAGTATAAATTCCGGGTATCTCTTGTTCTTTGAAACCAAAACAATGGGGAAGACTGCTGATTTGGCAATGGTCCAGAAGACAATCATTGACACCCTCCACAAAGAGGGTAAGGCTAGTGTGAAGTTTCTGAAATCAGCGATGATTTGGGGTGCCGTGGTGTTGGTCTGCTGGTGTTGGTCCATTGTGTTTTATCAAGTCCAAAGTCAATGCAGCCGTCTACTAGGAGATTTTGGAGCACTTTATGCTTCCATCAGCTGACAAGCTTTATGGTGATGCTGATTTCCTTTTCCAGCAGGACTTTAGCACGTGCCCACACTTCCAAAAGGTTTGCTGACCATGATATTACTGTGCTTGATTGGCCAGCCAACTTGCCTGACCTGAACCCTATATGGAATCCATGAGATATTTTCAAGAGAACGATGAGAAACCGTCGATTCAACAAGACAGACTAGCTGAAGGCTCAATAGCGCCTCAGCAGTGCCACAGGCTGATTGCTTCCATGCCACACCTCACTGATGCTGGAGTTTGTGCTAAAGGAGCCCCGACCAAGTATTGAGTGCATAAATGAACATACTTTACACTTTTCGAACTTTTCTGTTTTGCAAATCCTTTTTTTT
>NW_015635058.1:112580-112891 GCF_001515625.1 Sinocyclocheilus rhinocerous
AAAATAAAAAAAAAAAAAAAAAACTTTTGAAATGTTTTACTTAACATGTAATGAGTCTAGAATATATGAAAGTTTCACTTTTTGAAATCAGTTACAAAACAAATGAACTTTTTCACGATATTAAATTTTTTTTAGATGCACCTGTATATGTATATATATATATATATATATATATATATATATATGTATATGTGTATATAATGTTAATATACTCCTATATATTATGGCAAAATGTATTATGCAGATTTTACCTGCATTTTGGTTACCAAATGTCCCTATAAGGACAGTAAAATCATTAATATTGAGAAATA
>NW_015635058.1:113501-113986 GCF_001515625.1 Sinocyclocheilus rhinocerous
TAAAGCAGGCTAACTGTCAGGCTAAGCTAAGCTCCTCTACTGACCAATAGGAACATAATGATATTACCACTGTCTCACATATTAGGCTATTTTACTTTTTTATTTTTTTTTACAGTTTCTAGCCATGCAGCCTTTCTCTCTGGTTTTATGACAGCTGTACCTTTTATAGTTTGCAGAACAGATAGCAGAACATTAGAACATTACAATCTAAAATTGCTCTTTAAAGCATTAAAATAACTAAAATCACTGAATTAAAAATGAAAATAAAGAAAGAAAATGACAACATTTTAACTGCTATAAGAAACACACATTAACTCATTTGAGCTTAGTAATTAATACTGTAGTAGCCTACTAGCTTACATTTGATTTACCTATTACAATAGTCCATTTACAGTTACTGCTATCATAAAAATACACTTTATATGTAGGTTTAAAATTCTACAAAAGACACATTTAATGTCCAAAAACAAATTTTTTAGCAAAAT
>NW_015635058.1:114939-129758 GCF_001515625.1 Sinocyclocheilus rhinocerous
TATATATATATATATATATACATACAGTATATATAATAAAAAAGCCAACAATAAATTGTATGGATAAAAAAATTATCGATTTTTCTTTTATGCCAAAAATCATTAGGATTTTAATTAAAGATCACGTTCTAAGAAGATATTTTGTAAAGTTCCTACCATAAATTTATCAAAACTTAATTTTTGATTAGTAATATGTGTTGCTAAGGACTTCATTTGGACAACTTTAAAGGAGATTTTCTCAATATTTAGATTTTTTTGCACCCTCAGATTCCAGATTCTCCCATCCTAACAAACCATATAACCATACATCAATCAATGGTTAAATATATATATATATAAATTGCAGAGACAGTCATACTGTTATTATTTTAGTATCACATTTCGGAAAATAAATCAAATACAATCACAATCAAAATTGCTCATTGTGCTTGACAGCGATGTTTTTTTTTTATAGGAATCAAATACCCAAACTGAGCAATATGAACAGGAAATATGTGATAGTACTACAACATATGACTGCTGTTATACAGTTTGGCCTGAGATGCAAAAGCCACTTCGGTCTTACAAAATGTAACATACTAAAAACAGATTCAAGCCCTACAGAAAACAAACAACAACATGTCAAGTTAAACAAAGTGGAATATTGTAAAGCCAAAGCATTTCCACTACAAGTGCACAAAACAGCAACAGTAAAATGATTCCAGCTTCAGAATGTACAGCAACCATGTAAATAGTACTTTACTGTACATACAAATAATAAAATACAATACCACAAAACTATATGAAAAAAAATTAATAAAATGAAGTGTGAAACCCAGTGATAGAAATTAGGTGCTTTCAGCATGCTGATAAAAACAATGCTGTAGCTTATTGCACACGGGGAACCACACCACATAAAATACTACGTTAATCGAATGTCATCAATTAATAAAATAAATTAGTAACCTGAACTACATAAGCAGTTCAGTTAAGTTACAAAAATGGCATTTAAACATGTTTCAACTATATGGAAAGATGGATACCTGACTGTTTAGTCAAATCTGACTTTTGGATTGCATGTTTTATAGTGTCAATAAACAGATGTGTGCAACAGTACGTTATGCTGCTAATGTGCTTTATAACTACTATATGTGCACTGATGAAATCCATCAACCTAATGCAAAATGCTGTTGAAACAGGTCTGCACAAGTATACACAAGCTTTTCAAAATGGTCCACAAAATTCAGATTTACTGTTAACGGATGTACTCGTGAACGCATCTCATGCCTAAAAACACAAGCCTATTGATAATTATGCATATTTTGACTGCAGTTTTCTGTAGGTTTTTACTGTGGTAGATTTAAACCACAATAATCATTAGCAATCACTTTGTCATAGCACACACTAATAAAAAAAAACAAACAACATTCAAAATGCTAAAAAAGTGGTCTTTTGAGGGGATAAAACAAATAAAAACAACTATCAATAAAGCTTGGCACTAATCTAAGAGATTCTACATCTCTTATCTAATTTAAAGGGAAATTCTATTAGTTACATGGGGAAGCAGGATAAAATGGGGTGTTGTTACTCACAAGAGACCCTAAAACGGCAAGTGACAGCTGAGTCACTTTGTGCTGAAATGTGTATATAAAAGGCGAGGAAGCTTGGGAGAGTTTAAGACTTGTGGAGTTCAGAAGCCGGAAGGAGTGAGAATGTTCATGTCTCGATGTCTCAGTTTGTGACAGGATGTTTTCTTTCCGTCCTCGCCGCTCATCTCGATCTTGGGAGATTTTAAATTGGCGGGATCTTCAACCGTGAGATTTATTTGGGTTTTTATGGCATCCATCGTATTGGACTTCTGAACCCCAAAGTATGAGTGCAGCGTGAATCCCCCTGTAGTCATGGAAACAAAGAATTAGAAAATAACACCTTGAACAAAATTAAACACACTGAATTAAAACATACTCCAATATTCTTTTATGTTTTATTGACATCTTCGAAAAAGCAGTTGAAATATGCTATATATTCTAAAAAAATGAGAGTATACTGAATGTATGCTGATAAAGTTGGACATGCCAACTTTAACTAAAAAAAATGGGCAATGATATAGTTAATTTCACAATGGAATAAACTAAATAAATAAATAAATAAATATAGTTGCTGAACAAATATTGTATAAAGGATAAACAAACAAATCTGAGGTTAAAATTAGGCATTTTTAAAAGCTAAAATAATATATCCATATAACAGATTCTTGCCAGGTGTGTTGGTTTCTGATCCTGGGTCAGTGGGGGATTTCTGCACGATGGGCCGCACTCCAAAGAGGCTCCATCGCTCTCCTCCCTGTCCACCTCCTTCGTTACCTCCCATCAAAACACCTGTGATGAATCTGCTGAACTTAAATGGAGTATTGGGGTGAGGACTCTGGCTAAACCAGTGCCTGTCAGGGAAAAAAAGAGAGACATATTACTTCATAATAATATTTTACATTGTAGTTTGTTCTATTGTACGTAAAAATCCAATAATGTATTTGAACACTGTCTAAATCTACAAAACATGGCTGTGAGTGTTTCCACCTGTGCCTGATGTTTAGGGGATTGGGGGAGGGACAAAGTGATGGACGGTGCTGATGTTGAAAGCTTGTCCTCTCTGAAGTCCTCCTTTGGCATCTTCAACTCCTAGAAAAAGGAAAGAAAACAGCGGTTTAATATGTTACCAAGGGTGCGTCATAAAATTGCAGGTCCCTCCCATGGGAAATGTTTATCATGGTCTATTATCATAGTACTATATATAACAGCAATACAGCAAAACAACATGACGCGCATGGCTATTCATCTAACGCTATTTCAACACATAACAAAGATCTTAGATATCGCAAAAAAGATCTGAAGTGAAACGCTTTTAAGGGAAAGGAAGACCTCAACTGAAAACAAAAATATATAATAATAAATGCTGTAATGCTGGAGCTTCGGGGTCACGATACACCAGTCTGACGACATTGCTTAACTGTTCCCAACAGCTAACGTTAATGTGCACCATTAAAAAGCTGATAGTAATATAATAATGTCTTATAGTGACGTTAATCCAGCTCAATTTGACATTAAACGGCGATATACTGGATTTAAGTGGTTCTTTATAGGTTAAATGGCTGCGATCCAAACACTAGAAGCTTCCGAGCGCTGATAAACAGGCCGTTGTTTACAAGAGAGATCCTACCTTTTCCGCTCTATAGCTCGTTTATTATCCGATCCAGCGGGGTCTTCCATTTGGTCCATGTTTATTAAATTAAATATTCGTTGGTGGTATGCTAGTGAAGTCGGAAACACCGATAAATCTTTGTTAAATTCGGTTTTTGTAAGCGAGCGCAAGGGTATCCAATCGAGAACAAGAACAACACGTACTGCCAAAATGACGGACAGGAAGTTCAGCGTTTCAAAATAAAAGTCACCCGCAGGAGTATGAAGGCGTTGACTTCCGACACACTGCACAGCTCAATGAAACCGCAAAAAGATCGTTTTAATGTATGTTTTGAGGCGTCAACAACCCTTTTTATATTTAGATACGCCTAGTCTGAGAAGACAAATAAAGTCAAAAGTTAAAAAGTTGTGGCAGTAGGTCGATGACATAAGCAAAAACTATTTTGTGCGTGTGTGATCATAAGACTTTGCATTAAAACCTAATATAAGCAGTAACTTAGTCCATTCGAAAGTGCAACTCTGCATAAAGGCAGAAAAATATAAATATTCTACTTCAAGCATTTACACCAATTTTCTTATTTAAAATCATAACAAGAAGAAGAAGAAATAATATAGATAATATTAATTGAATATAAATATTAATTGAATAGATGGATACAGATTAAATTAAGATTAATTAAATGAATTTGAAGATTAATTAATGATAAAATGAAAATTTATTTCTGTCATCACGTGGAAGGCACTGCATTACAGCATTTTGCATAGGACAACATTTTTATTTTTAATAAAGAAACTAAAATTAAGCCAAATAAAAAATGACAGTGACTTTTTCTGACTTCCTATGCAGTGTGCAATATCAAGCCACCTTTACATTCACAATACATACACACTTCCATGATAAACATTATTATCAATAAAATAACATTCATGTAAACCCAAATTTAAGGCATCATTGCATTTTAAAATTTAACAGTATGAATAAATAAGTTTAACTACAACATGAAAAATCTGACAGAAAACCAGTACATTGGTCATAGTAGGTCATAAAACATTATGAAAGGAGAAATTATAATGAATTGTCCAGAGATTTTTTCCCCCCAAATAACTGACAACCAAAGGAAAAAAAAACTTAAGATGCATATTTAGATGTTTATAGGTTATTTAAACCTAAATACATTCCCTGGGTTAATGCCCGTATTAAACAGAACATTTAGTCGAGCGTTATCTAAAAAGGTAGTTAGAGAATATTTGTTTCTCTCATTTAAGATTTCAAAAGCAAAGCACCATATGAGATTTTAACCCTTTCTTGTCCAGCATCATCGCAAACACCATTCAAGACAGGCTATTTTTTTTAACTTCTTATACAGTACATACTATACATATTATATGACTACACAGAATTTAACCCAGTGCTATACAATTCATATGAGTATTTGAATTATTATTGCTATGAAAACAATCTTTTATCTTTTTTTATATATCCCTTTCCAGAGCTATTTCCTGAGTACAGATTATCTATAGTACTAAACTAAATTGGACTGACAGTGCAAGTTAGTTCAAGACTAGACAAATCTGCTCCAATTTTCCAGTTCATTCTATGTATATAATGCACTTACTTACAATGTTTTACTACTGCGTGCAAAAATGTACATTTCATATTCTCGGTGCAAGATATTCTTTCAGATGACCCATGCTCTTATTGGATTATAATGCCATACTTCCTAGTTTTTTGTTTTTCTTTTCTCTGAGGTCTCTGTAATAAATAGACATAAAAAAGCAAATGCAACATATGGCACAGGAGTAGTGGAACTGCACCCCCTGAAAAAAGTTGGAAGGTATCCTTCATTCTGTGTTCAAGTCAATAAGGCGGGCATCACTATGAGTGAGGCAGTTTGATTGGTCACTCTTAAGGACATCTTAAAGGTGCAGAGTTGATCAATACAGCGCTCCAATAGGCTTCACTGCGACTAAGCTCTTTCCAGAAACTTCCCTTTGGAACCTAAAACACAATCATATTAAGAATTACCAACTAATGATTGATAATTATTATTATTCCTAACACCATGCTAGTGTTCTGTGCTTATGACTTCTCCCTTCCCATTACCTGACATTTTGAAAAGGCCCAGAAGGGGGCATCAGATTGGATTTCCCTTTCTGCAACATGGCTGGTGACACTGGCACGCCATTCTTAGGCAGCATCTGGATGAAACACGACAAATATTTTATAATGCACAATCATAGTCAGTGAACAGTTCATTTATTATGTGACGGACGTGATGTTTTGAGTCACATGATGTTCTGGTAAACACATGGCATGTTAAGAATCCAAGATGGCAGGCCCACATGGATACATTGCACAATGGAAAGGTGTGGAAAGTATATCTCCAGATGCTTTTAGGTGGATGGTCGTTTAGCAGAAGATGTGTTGGGAAAATTATATCTGCTGACAAAAGGATTGTTCATCGACTGTCTTGGAATATATGGACATTGTTTGGAAGTTTGCTGGATGGTAACAGAAAACTACTGATGGGACCAGCAAGGAAGAGCAGATGAAACGGGTATTTGCTGCTTTTTATATTCTTTTGGTGGGTTTTTCATGAGCAAGTACGATGTTTGTTTGAACTGTTACAAGAAATCTCTTCAAACTGCAAAATGAACTGATTAGCGTAGTGCTAGTTTGAATAAACTTGAGGGTTCTTGAAGGCTTGATTGCATATGGACTGATTTATAAACTGCTATTTTGAACAGTGAACCAATTCAATTTTCATTTGATTTGCACAGCAAACTAATTAAGAACTGTTGGTTTACAACCCAAGTGATCTGAAATGAAAAGGAATTAACTGAATTTGGTTTAATTCTGAATTGTTGAATATCAATTGTCATGTGAAGCCTTTTCCTTAATTGAAATTTTGAATTGAGTATTTACATTTCTTAACTATTTTGTATCTGTATTTTGCTTAAAAGTGAATAACCGTTTCTTTGTATGGTTCCCTGGCTGTTTGTACCTTAATATTTCACCCATATTCTTAACAGGGTTTCCACTCCATTAAATGTGTGAATCCTTTGTAGGGTCGACTGACTCAAAGACTTGAAAGAACATTTGCCTGATTAAATAACCTGCTTGGCACACCAAATATTTGTCAATCCACTACAATTATGCAGATAGACTAATTGATATGACTAGTCATATGATCCGATTTAAATTTTTGCTTTCTCTTTGAAGTGTTACAAGCTCTTGGTGCATAAAGAAGATCTGTAAAGATGCAAAGACTAAAGTCTCAAATCCAAAGAGATATTCTTTATAAAAGTTAAGAGTCAACCACTCCTACCTAAAACGGCTCGTTCCAACACGCCCCCACATGCCTACGTCACGATGTGGGAAGATTTGCATGACGCGGCCCCAAAGATTCACGCAAAGGAAGAAGGCGTAACTTTTATTCTCGCTGTAGTATTGTTGCTGCCGCCGCCACCATGTCGTGAAGACGCTGTTTCTCGTTG
This sequence comes from Sinocyclocheilus rhinocerous, assembly GCF_001515625.1. Lineage (NCBI taxonomy): Eukaryota > Metazoa > Chordata > Actinopteri > Cypriniformes > Cyprinidae > Sinocyclocheilus > Sinocyclocheilus rhinocerous. The sequence continues at coordinate 121,614 of NW_015635058.1, forward strand.
TGAAAGCGAAACTACTTTGTTTGGCCTTCCAAAAGAGGACGATATCCGGAGCGGAGCCGCAAGCCCGCCGGCTGCTCCTTCGTCAAATCTGCCGGCCGCTGCTCACTCAAGGCCGCCGTGTGTGACGCTGTGTTTCGTTGTGAAAGCGAAACTACTTTGTTTGGCCTTCCAAGTTACTTTCACTGTTCATTTTTTGCTCTATGGTACATCATCTTTAATTTAATAGCATTAGAGCTGCTCCATTGCAGCGGCTTAGTACTGTAATCACGCGCTTTGCTGTAATAATGCAGGGAACCACTCGCTATAAATCTCCTAACTGTGATATTATCATAAATAGAAGTCGCGTTTTTTTCATCTGAAACATGCTGCGATTTATTTTCCAAAGCCACTCATATAATGCAGAAACACTCATGAAGCAAGCAAAACACGCGCAACGCGTGCACGCATTTGTACTGGTGCAGAATGAGAGGACAGTAGTACAGCCTAGCACATTTCACACAGGCGGTTAGATTCACTTTCGCCAGAAAGTGGTGTATGCTTAAGGGTGAAAATAAATGACGTTTATAGTGAATGCCCCTATAAATTGTCTTATCAGTGTTTGGTATCGGGGCATTTTAACGAGTACGAGTACAGGAGCTCAGTATCGTGCATCCCTATTCTTTTTAGCAACATCATATGACCCCTTTAAGGAATATTGCACTGCATGACTGATCTAGAGGTGCATTTGCTCAGGAAGATACTCACCTCAGCAGGCTGGGAGGGTTTGGTTATGGGACAGGGTGGAGGGGGTCTGTTGGGTGGTAGCGGTCTTGTTTTGGGGGGTGCTGATGGAGATGGCTGGGGCGACTCTGAATGCTGTAAACTCTGCTTGTGTGCAGCGTAGGCTGGGATTGGAGGTGGTTTCACAGTGGGTCGAATGACAGAATGTCTGGATCTGGGTGGACCTGTAGGACTCGCTCGAGGACTGGCCTGTAGAATGCAAATATAATATGAATAATCAATTTTATCATAACAATGAATACATTTCACAAGGACTCTTGGGATGGTGGAATGCTGGTCATTTTCAAGTGACAATGGCTGCACCAATTCAAATGCATTTTCCAAACTATCATTTTGTAAGTAATCAAATCGGAGCTATTTGGTCAGACAGTGTAGTCTATATTATTTCTAGTATGAGTTGCTATAGTAATGAATGAATGCCAAGAGATATAAGAGTCGCTGTCATTGCATTGAAAGATGGACGAAGGATTTTTTTTCTCTGCTCATGTCAGTATGAGTTTTTATTATGGGTTGATATTCAACCCCTGAAATAGAGTTTCATGGGTATCTTTGCTCACACATTGTAAATATCTGAGGCATTTCTCCCCTAAGTTCTGGTTAGTTTCTATTGTGTCCAAAATGACAGAATAAACCACTTGAAATCCAACTTGCCTGTTCAGACTGAAGTGCATTCCCAAAAATCAGATTTTAATAAGATTTAAAAAACACATATGGATCAGTGTTTATTAATAATTTTGAATTAGCTTTTAATATTTAATATTTAATATCTTCAGTTTTCATTTCTATTTTATTTAACATTTTAGTAATTTTGTTTTGTGCTTTTTAAAATATTTCTATTTATTTTTGTTCAACTTTAACTTATTCATTTCTGTTAGCTGCCAATGTAACGTAACATTTCCAGTTTTTCATTGTATTTTATGTATAGTTTTTTTCATATACAATTTTTTCTGCTTTATTTCAATTAACGAAAATTATTTTTAATAGCTTTAGTTTTAGTTAATAACAGCACTGATATGGATGGTTTGTTGCTGTTTGATCAACAGACAACTAAATGGAACTGAGTTGGATACAGAACATTTTTACTTGCTGTCGGAACAAAGCCAATGATCCACGAAACTGTGCTTTTGGATGCATATACTGCGAGCCCACGCTGACAACAAAACAACTTCACACCTGTTCATCAGCATGAGATTTCTTTGGCAGGAACACTGGGTTGGCGTGACCCGTGGTGTGACTTTTAGTCTCAGGGGTGTCTGGAACACTGACAAGAAGAGAAATAACACATTTTCTAATGCAAGAAGTGCCAAATACATGAAGATCACTGCATGAATGTGTTTGCATTTCACAGTTAGGATTTTAGATTACTTGATGCATATTTGGGTAGCAGGAAGGGTGGGGCTTTTGGTGGAAAGGAGCTTCTGTCTGCAGCGGCACCAACAGACACCGAGGACAGCCAATCCCAGAAGGAAAAACAGAATCAGGAGAGCCAGAACAAGATAAAGGTTGCCTGCATAAGATAAGACAAGAACAAAATGCATCAACAAAAGAGCAAATTCAAGATAACATTCAATGAAATATAAATTTTTATTCAGTGCCTGTTGACATACTGTGTGTGATCACAGGCCCACTGTCCAAACTTCCTCCTGAACCCGACGTCTCACAAAACGGTGGTGCCCAACCCGAGTTACAATGACAGTTGTGGTTATTATTACAAAGCTGCAGGGAAACACACAAAAATTTTTTTTGAAAAACAATTTAAAGGAATAGATCACTCAAAAATTTAACCTAAAAAGAACAGACCATTAGATTAGACTTATTACATTAGCTTTGATGTAGCTACAGCAGAGGGAAAGATTGTCAGTAATTATTGATATTTGATATTAAATATTTATTTCTCAAAAAAAAATATTGCTTCAGTAGACTTTGAACATATAGCACGCTAAATATTGACTACAGTACTTTCTTTGCTTGTTTTATGTATTTTTTGTTCTTTTAGGAACTTGGCAGACACTGTGGGGGAAAAAGCTGCTTAAAAAGTCTTCAAAAATATTCCTTTAAAAGATCATATAGTTTGGGAACAACATGAGAGTGAGTAAATTATTTTTTTTTATCTTTCCCACAATACAGATATTCATTTAGTACTGTAAAACACACTGCCTTATAAAGTAACATAATAGTGACCTGCATTCAGTGGAACTGATTACACTACTGAAGTTTGCTGTAAGTTTAGCACATCCAAAAATACTGAAATTTCCCCACACACTTTCGTCATATCCTCAACTGAACTCATCACTTGAATTAGTGATATATATAGACACAACCCACATTGGAATCAGACATATTTATAAATATTAACCTGTGCGATTAATAGCGAGAATAGTGAGGGATTTTTTTCACTTATCGTTATAGATAAGTGAGTATTTACCGTTAGAGGAAATGATGTTAACAGGACATGCTTCAGTAGCTATAAGATGACCATGTATGTACAATAAAGCTCAGCCAGCTCTACATATAAATAAGCAATATGAACTTACGCCGTGGCCATGACATTTGGCACTGCATTCATTGGCTTGCAGGAAGGACGCATTGCGGCATTCCCCTTCAAAACAGATCTGTTCAGATAGAAAATGAGGCAAAACGTTAATTAAATAAATTCTCAATATACTTAAATTGATAGATCTATTCAGTCTATCAGTACCTACCGCATTCTTCCCACATTTGGTCCCAGTCTGAACCAGGCCTGGGTCTAAGGTGTCACTCTGCTCCTCATTACCCTGACCGCGCTGGTACACATGTGTCCCTCTGCACAGGATCTTCTGTTGACCATTCCGAATGTTGGTGTCTATGGCGACGGCGTGTGATTCTAAAGGCTTGCTGGCAGCGCTCAGACACTGAATCTTCCCACATTTAGCATTCCTAAACAGAAGACCAACAAAACGTCTTTGATCGGCCCAAATGATGATGACATAAACCAATGGTCAAAAGTTTGGAATAATTAAGATTTATTAATGCTTTTCAAAGAAATCTCTGATGCTCACTAAGGCTACATTTATTGAATCAAAAATACATTAAAAGCAGTACTATTGTGAAATATTATAAAAAATTTAAAATAACTTTTATATTTGAATAAGGGGTCGACCGGTTATCGGCACCGATATTAAGCATTTCTATGGTTATCGGTATTGGTCATTTTCAAAACCGATTTGCCAGTTAAATAATTTAAAAGCATTTAAAAAAGGTTTGTCAGAGCCCTTGTTATTTTTAAATTCGGCATTAATTTTCATTTTTACACCAGACATGTATATCGGTTATTGATCTACTTGATCTGTAATAATCGGGCCTGAAAAACAAATATCGGTTGACTAATTTAAACATTTTAAAATGCAATTCATTCCTGTGATGGCAAAGCTGAATTTTCAGCAGTCTCCAATGTCACATGATCTTCAAGAAATCATTTGCTGGTTTGGTACTCAAATATTAATAATCTTAATTATATAAAAGTTCTTCTCATCAATGCTGAATACAGCTTTTGCTGCTTAATATTTTTTCAGGATCCTTTGATAAATAGAACGTTTAAAAGAATATTATTAGCATTTAATGTGTCCATTTAATTTCTGTTTTTAATGCATAACAATTTATTTTTCTTTCTTTTAAAACATCTTTCGTACCCCAAACTTTTGAATGGTACCATATCACAGTTACCACAAGAATATTAAGCAGCAAAAATTTATTTTCAACATTGATAATAAGAAATGTTTCTTGGGCACCAAATATTAGTATGATTTCTGAAGGATCATGTAACACTAAAGACTGGAGTAAAGGTGCTGAAAATTCAGCTTTTGCAACACCGGAATAAATTACATTTTAAAATTACAATCAGAAACAGTATTTTGAAATGATATTAGATAATATTACCGTTTTTACTGAATTTTTGATCAAATAAATGCAGCCTTGTTGAGCATAAGAGAATTCTTTCAAGAACATTAAAAAAAATCATAATTATTCCAAACATTTGATCAGTAGTCTAACTATAAGTAAGTGCATCTCACCTTTCAGTGCATTTCCTGTATGTACCCATGAAACTGCCACAGTTTCCATAGGGATCACCTGCTTTATTTACCTCAGTAAAGCAAAGATCAGGAGCAGGAAGGGCATCTACGACACAGAGGCAGAAAATTAGCCTTACAGCAGAAACAGAACAGAACAAACACATAATCTCATGTCTTAAGTTAATGGTTATGTGAATGTTATAATCTGAGGTATATCTCAGCTGGACTCAAATGCTTTCTCTGATGGCTACAGAGAGCAGCAGATGGCCTCACATTCAGATACTAAGATCACAGCCAAGCACAGTATCTGCCATACAGTAAACTACAGTACACTGACACATGGATTTCCTTTGGAAAAAGGAAAAAAATATATAATTTTAATTTATTCCTGTGATGCAAAGCTAATTTTTCAGCATCATTACTCTTTCAGAATTGATTCTAATATTCTGATTTACTGCTATATTTGTGGAGAGTGAGACAGTGACTCACTGAATATTGGGTGATTGGTTTTATGGTGTTACTTTTAAACTGTGGGACTTTTATCAGATTTTAGCACCACACAGACCTTTGCCCCAGAGAGAGAGGCACTGCTGCTCCAGTGTCGGGCAAATTCCTGTGTAACAGTAGGCACTGCCACCCGCACAACTGCTGCCATCCACCAGGTAAAAGTTAGCAGGACAGGACTCTGATTTCCCATCACAGTACTCAGGCAGGTCACAGGAGCCTGAAGGTGGACGGCACATCGCTCCTGGACTCTTCAGCTGGTCAAGAGTGTGAGAAAACAAACCGATCAAACTGTACTCATTTACAATACAATCTGCTTTTCTTAAAATAATGCCAGAGAACTACACTTTCAACATTTGAGACCTGTCTAAATTCTAAACAATAATATTATAACATTTTAAGGGCAAATCTTGAGTATAAAAGCTTTGTTGTATTAGTTGACATAATGAATTAATAATTAAGGTTCAAAATATTACTTAAACTACTCTCTTAAAAACCCTCTAACTAAACTTTAATGCAACACCACATGCTGTTTGTTTGTTTGTTTGTTTATTTATTCGTACCATTTAAAGTCATCAAAACATTTTTAAAAATCCTTATTTGTTAGTTTGTTTGCTTATTTACTTTAATTAAACTCATCACAAAATCACAAAACACTAAAAAAAAACAGTTATTTATTCCTTCATTCGCACCATTTAAAGTAACACTTACAAATCAGATTCAAAAATTCACACTAAAATCCTTTTTTGTTTGTTTGTTTGCTTAATTATTTACTTTAAATCACCACTTTAAAATTATATTCAAAAATTCACACTAAAATTCTTTAAATAAATTACTTTACTTTACTTTACTTTACTTTACTTTACTTTACTTTTAATTTAATTGACAGTTTTCCTGATGCAGCACCACAGGAAAGGTTGTAGAGAAAGAGCGTGAGATGAGTCTGGCAGGGATTCACCTTGCACTCATGACAGCAAACTCCATGTGCGCACTCCGCTCCAATCTTCAGCGTGCAGTTGTTGGCATTACAACAGGGACTTGAGCACTCCTTTGTAGTAAAGGAAACAGAAACGGAAAATGTGAGAGTGAAAGATCAATCGGAATAACAGCGTGGGAGAAAACGAGACAGAGGAAGCAATGAAACTCTCTCCTGACCTCCACTTCCCCACAATCACACTCTTCTCCTTCCTCCAGGTATCCGTTTCCACAGCGCTGGCCCCCGTACATGACCCTGGTGTTGGGAGGGTTGAACAAGCACTTCCCCCCGCCGGAGCTCAGGTAGCGCTTCAGCTCTTTCTGATTGCAGGGGTTGAAGACGCGAGGGAACGGATCCCTGAAGAACATTGACTTTTATGTCAAGTTGATTTTAAAGTGACAGCTCACCAAAAATGGAAATTCTGTAATCATTTACTAATGTTATGCAGGCTTAAAATGATATAGCATCTTTGGTTCTCACCCTGTGGCAGCAGCCATAATGCAGCCTCCATCCTCGGGCTGAGCGAGACAGCAGCCTGGACTATCGTGGCTCATCCCAAAGTTATGCCCCATCTCATGAGCCATGGTGGCAGCGACCCCCACAGCACTGTCAGAGTGGTCCTATAGAGAGAGAGGCAGATGAAACAAAAACTGAGCGCACATGGCTATAAAAACTGGAATAATGCTGTAGGTGAATTTACCGAATTGACTCCACCAGACTGGTATTCAGAACACATGGCTTTAAGGGGAGCCAGACCAATGATGGTGCCTTGAAAAGAAACACCCCTACAAACACAACAAAAACATCTGATGAAATACCAATAAAGCCATGGAGGAACCAGATCAAACCAATGCACTGACTAGCTGAACATTTAAAGGGATAGTTCACCCAAAAATGAAAATTGTATCATTTACTCTCACATTTCCTTTCAAACCCATGTGGAACACAAAGGGAGAGGAAGCACTATTATATGTATTTATTCATTTTTTTTTTTTTAAATTTGTAATTCAACTTTTTTATTGTTCAACAATCATAACTTCGTACATCACCACAGTATTCCATATTCACCTTTCCAATCAATTACATATTCAGCCACTTGTCACCATGAATGTAACAAAACAAAGCACATGTAAATTAAACAGTTGTTAAGAAGTCCTGCTCATCACACCATTTTTATATGCTGCCAAAAATGATCCCATGTTTTTTTCATTTCTCCCTCACTCTGCAGTCTCCCCAACATGCACTCATATGATGCAATTTCAATCATCCCATGGATCAAATCTTTCAAATCAGGGGTTTTGGGGCATTTCCAATTGCGTAAGATCATCCTGGCAGCTGCGATACAACTAATCTTAATAAGGGTAAATGCATTTTTTTCTATATTAGGTACAACTGATTTATCTCCAAGAAGGCATATTTGTGGTTCCACAGGTAAATTAAAGCCCAACCACTCTTCAAGTATTCTCAGAATTTTACGTCAGAATGGCTGAACTAAAGAACATTCCCCAAATCATATGTAAATAAGTGCCCTCTTCTTCCTTACATTTCCAACATAGATTATATCCAGCTATCCCCATCCTGTAAAGTCTAGATGGTGTATAATAGTATCTATGTACTATTTTGTAATGAATGAATTTTCCCCTAGCTTCCCTTATGTTCTTACCCACATTAGATAAGATATCCAGCCAGTCATCATCATGAATATTAATCCCCAAATCCTTCTGCCATATTGTTTTCAGGTTATTACAAGTATCTTGCAACAGGGAAAAACACATGTATTTTACCCCCCGGAACGCGATTTTTACCTCCCTCGAAACGCCATTGGCGCCATTGGGC
>NW_015635058.1:131199-135461 GCF_001515625.1 Sinocyclocheilus rhinocerous
TTTTTTTTTTTTAAATTTGTAATTCAACTTTTTTATTGTTCAACAATCATAACTTCGTACATCACCACAGTATTCCATATTCACCTTTCCAATCAATTACATATTCAGCCACTTGTCACCATGAATGTAACAAAACAAAGCACATGTAAATTAAACAGTTGTTAAGAAGTCCTGCTCATCACACCATTTTTATATGCTGCCAAAAATGATCCCATGTTTTTTTCATTTCTCCCTCACTCTGCAGTCTCCCCAACATGCACTCATATGATGCAATTTCAATCATCCCATGGATCAAATCTTTCAAATCAGGGGTTTTGGGGCATTTCCAATTGCGTAAGATCATCCTGGCAGCTGCGATACAACTAATCTTAATAAGGGTAAATGCATTTTTTTCTATATTAGGTACAACTGATTTATCTCCAAGAAGGCATATTTGTGGTTCCACAGGTAAATTAAAGCCCAACCACTCTTCAAGTATTCTCAGAATTTTACGTCAGAATGGCTGAACTAAAGAACATTCCCCAAATCATATGTAAATAAGTGCCCTCTTCTTCCTTACATTTCCAACATAGATTATATAGCTATCCCCATCCTGTAAAGTCTAGATGGTGTATAATAGTATCTATGTACTATTTTGTAATGAATGAATTTCCCCCTAGCTTCCCTTATGTTCTTGGAGAGGAAGCACTATCTGTTTCTCACACAACTTTATGAAATTGCTTCAGGAGATTTGGATTATAGAGCATTATGGACTACTTTTATGATACTTTTATGTCCTTTTTGCGGTTTCTTTGCAGCTTTCTTTCTGCAACAGGGAACCTCGCCAAAAACACATGTATTTTACCCCCCGGAACGCGATTTTTACCTCCCTCGAAACGCCATTGGGCTAGTTTTGAGTAGCCATTGGGTGGGTTTTGTTGTGAAAACCTGGCAACCTTGCAGTGCGTTCACTTTTACCATTGTTCAGCAAATTATTGTTATTGCACAATTATCAAAGTGATTCATATTCTTGAGTTGTGAGGGCAAAAGATTTCCACACACAGATTTCATATCACGTTCAAGTTGTTTCTTTTTGAATTTGCCGGGTTGACCAACAGAAAGCTTCATGTACGGCTACACTTGAACTTATAACTTATATAACTTATAATGAACTTACAATCACTTATTATGTTACCAAGATTTTTACATCAAAAACCATCATAATTTAGAATAAGCTATTTTCTGTTCTGTTTTGACCTCCCTCATCAGAACGCTCTGTTTGAACAGGCGTGGCAGATTGTAGACTCTGAAGTAAACGCACACTGCTATGATTGGCTAACAGTTGTGTATGTTTGACAGCCTATATCTTTCATAGATGGACTCTGCTGTGTTTTTGATTAAAAACACAAATACTCAGTACATATCAAACGATCTGTAATAACAGACAAAGCAATAGTGACCACGTAATAAAAACAGTTACTCGCACTTGTGTGGTGTGACATTACTGTCGGATCCAAGCATTGTCTTTTAGTTTCAATATTTCTGAAAATCCCACGTTGAATTGTGCCTTGTTTGCAAACGAATCCACAGTAAAATTAAGTGAACGAAGGACCAAGTTCTTACTGACGCAGTCTCGAACTTCATTAAGAATAAAGTTCATAAAATAAAGTTTATCCTTTGGGTTCTGCATAGACCTGCGTTTGCATCTCTCATAAACACTACAGGTGCAAATTGGTGGGCGGGGCTAAACAGGCAGCAATGTAGAAGCAGGCATTGATCATCTTCTGCGGAGTCTGTGTTTAGCCACACTATTACTTCATAGAGTTGCACATTCCACAAGCTGTCGTTTTGGCAGACTGGCTTCAATATAAGCTGTTTTTAGACTAACGAGAAAGTTTTGAGTTCTAAAACTTAATTGGATGTTTTTAAAGTACAATGACCTCTTATGTCAAAAGATCAAGGGAATTAATTTTTTTCAGTTTATGACCCTTTTAAAGCTATAATCAAGATCATTATCAGTGATCATTATTATCTGATCATATGTTAATTAGGTGGGAGGAGCTACAGCGAGACTGACGTTACTAGCTGAGCGTTGTCATTGGGCAGCTGTGGCAGCTGTTTCCTCCTCCAGGTCAGAAACGCACCCAGGGTGCTGTAGGGGTTGTCGGTCACAGTGATCTTGTCTTGATCGTTCCAGATCTCCAACCGGATCAGAGCCACACGGATGTTCAGTGATTTGTAATACTAGGAACATCAAATCACATAATATATTAAGAGTCCAGAAGCAGGTAAATGATAAAAGTGTGTTTAATAGTAGGCAATCTCACCTTATCCACAAAGTTAGCTGCTTCAAGCAGCTTTGTTTTGGTCCTTTCAAGGTCCCGACCGTGCTTCACGAACTGAAAAAGAGACACTATTAGGATGCATCTTTGACCTCAGATGGCTGAAATTAATTTTGTGTCACGTAGGTCGTGTTTCTCAACTGGTGGGTCGCAACCCAGGTCTGGGTCGCCCGCACAGTATATCACTTCACTAAAGCGCAGAAACTACGAGCATGCAACGCATGAAAAAAGTACAGTACAGATAAATCACATAACTGGTACTGTGTGTGTTAGCTGGTAACGATTTGCATGAAGGTATGATATTCATTCTACTCAGGGGCAGTTTCCACGTTTCATTAACAGTTCATGTTAGTATTGTATATTGACCATGGTAACTGTTGTTTCCATAACCCAAAAATACCATGTTATTTTCACTTTGTGTCATTTTGTATATGTTTAAATGACTGTGGTGGCGTGGCTCATACCAACTTAATTGTATTAACAAAGTGGGTCGCGCCTTGACGACCATGGGAAAATGTGGGTCCCAAGGCCAAACCAGTTGAGAACCACTGACGTAAGTGTTGATGATGAGATGATTCTATCATGAGTCATGACAGGAAACGAGTTTTATCTGCTGAGGTACAGTGGAGTGAGTCAACAAACAGACAAGATCTGAAGCTCCAGAGCTGTAAGGTAACTGTCATTGTTATTTACCAGACAGTTTTATCCATAGCAACCAGCTGGTTATAATTGTGATAAATATGACCTACAAAAAATGCTGATTAAAAGAAGAACAAACTGTCTGAATCATTTTAACCTGAAGCAGTTTGAAACTGATTAAACATCTCAAACGTGGTGTTTCTATATATATTTTTTTAATCTGTTGAGCAGAGTCTATTGGCCGTCTGTTTGAGTTAATCTACACTATGTGAATAAGACAAGAGTCTCTCTCATCTCCCAAAGCTCCCCAAGAAACCCCTGCTTTTCAGCAGATACCTGAAGTTAAAGGTGCAATAGGTGATTGCCTTCAGAAACATTTTTTGTTATTCTGGTTGAAAGTCTCTTCACATCCCGATAGCAATCATTAAGTTAAGTTGTCTAAATGTATTTATCTGTATTTATATATTCTGTGGAAGGCGTAGGACCAAGAAATGTTCGTCCGATCAAAACGCTCGTTCCGAGCATTTTTATTGACTTTCCTACCTGCCTGTCAACATATGTATTTGCATACCTCTGCGCACCCGGTTCACGCAGACAGGATATGTCAACAGCACATTCACGTATGCAATGCAGACAGAGCAACTAGAGAGAACGGCAGGCAAACATCAACAACCTGATCTTCCTTCCTGGTATTGTAATACTGTTACTAACTGTACTATAAAGTTTTCTCACCGGTTAATGACATATGATGTATTGTAGTAATGTTGTCTCTGGTCGTCTGGTCTGTGGGCGTATATGCGTTCAGGAGACGTGGTTTTGGACGACGATTTGCAGGGAGGGTGGGACGTTCGCTTTCAGTACTTTCAGGCTAAAGTTAGCATTTTCCAAGATGTCCTACTGCACCTTTAAGAGATTTTACCTCTGCATGGTCGGCCACCACCATCAGCTCCACGTATTTCATGCTGCTGCTGACATCCCTTCTTCCCTGCAGGAAGAGATAGGAAAGATAGGGATGAGCATAGACTAATTTGATATATTACAGAAGAAGTGCTGAGTCACTACCTCAAAGTCTGAGTTTATGAATTTAAATACTGTGAGACATGACTAATTGGGACTGGGGGACATCCTGTGTCTTCGGACAGGGACAGACATTCATGTAAGCCAACTCAAGAACAATGTGTCCTTGGTTTAGTACCACTTTAGTCAGCTCTTCACATTTATTTAAATAACAAGTTTATTATCTGGTACTTTCCACGAATAGTATACAAAAAAGGGCCTGAACTCTTAAAAAAAAAAAAAAAA
>NW_015635058.1:135501-159246 GCF_001515625.1 Sinocyclocheilus rhinocerous
AAAAAAAAAAAAAACTTTTTTTTTTCTTTTTTTTAACAAATCGTGAAAGGAGATGCTTAATCAGGAAATGTCTACTTAATGTCATTTTTAGGAGGTTAAACAAAATGTTATATTTTATATTCATTTGCTATAATGTTTCTCAAAACTGTTGACAAAATACAAAAAAGTACAGTTCCTATAACCTAAACCTAGCAATAAACATTAAACAAATATAGGCAAAAAATATTAAAATAAAAAATACCTGGCCAAAATATATTTTAAATATAAACTAATGTAAACAGCTCAGCTTAGAGAAATATATTTGTTATATATTTTTTTAAGTTGCTAACAAGTTGCTAAATAAGAGCAACAGCTGGATGCGAATTTACATGCTTGAGAAATATAACAACTGTTTAAAGCCATAAATTATACAGAAACTTGTTTGGAATAAAACAGAATTCAAGATTCAAACATCTTAGATATTAGGAACAGTAGAAATAGTTTGACTAAAATAATGACAGGACTCACAGAATGTTCAAAAGAATACTGTAATGTAGTGAATTGTAGAATATAATAAAGAATGCAATAAAGATTTTATTTTTACATTGTGCAAAACATTCAAAAGCAACAATAAAACACACTGTGATTTTGACAATATTGCCAATAATAAGAAATAACTAGTACTTAATTTTTTTTTAAGTCTTAATTTGTTAGGAACAGCTGAGCAGTTGTAACATTAAAATACACATTCATTTGTTACATTACAAGTACATATAAAGCAGTGCTTGTCCTAGTGTTAAAATGAACATACATGTAGAATCCCAAGAAGAGACATTTAAATATATATAGTGCCATGAAAAGGTTTTTTCCCCCTTCCTGTTTTTTTTATTTTTTGCATATTTGTCACACTTAAAAGATTCAGATCATCAAACCAATTTTAATATTACGCAAAGATAATGCAAGTAAATACAAAATGCAGTTTTTAAATGATAATTTCATTTATTAAGGGAAAAAAGCTGTCCAAACCTACCTGGCCCTACGTGAAAAATTATTTGCCCCTCCTCTTAAATCATGAAAGAACTGTGATTAACCACATTATTTTAGAAAGCTGAGTTAAATTTCACTAGCCACACGCAGGCCTGATTACTGCCAGACCTGTTGAATCAAGAAATCACTTAAATAGAACCTGTCTGACAAAGTGAAGCATGCTTAAAGAGCAACACATCATGCCGCGATCTAAAGGAATTCAAGAACAGATGAGAAACAAAATAGTTTACATGTATCAGTCTGGAAAGGGTTATGAAGCCATTTCTAAGGCTTTGGGACTCCAGAGACCCACGGTCAGAGCCATTATCCACAAATGGAGAAAACTTGGAACAGTGGTGAACCTTCCCAGGAGTGGCCGGCCTACCAAAATTACTCCAAGAGCGCAATGACGACTCATCCAGGAGGTCATAAAAGAACGCAGAACAACATCTAAAGAACTGCAGGTCTCACTTGCCTCAATTATGGTCATTGTTCACGATTCAACAATAAGAAAGAGACTGGGCAAAAACGGCATCCATGGGAGAGTTCTAAGGCAAAAGCCATTGCTGACCAAAAAGAACATAAAGGCTCGTCTCACATTTGACAAAAAATATCTTGATTATCCCCAAGACTTTTGGGCAAATATTCTGTGGACTGATGAGACAAAAGTTGAACTTTTTGGAAGGCGTGTGTCCCGTTACATCTGGCGTAAAACCAACACAGCATTTCATAAAAAGAACATCATACCAACAGTCAAACATGGTGGAGGTAGTGTGGTGGTCTGGGGCTGCTTTGCAGCTTCAGGACCTGGATGACTTGCCATAATTGATGGAACCATGAATTCTGCACTCTATCAGAAAATCCTGAAGGAGAATGTCCAACCATCAGTGTGTGACCTCATGCACTTTTGGGTTATGCAGCAGGACAATGATCCAAAACACACCAGCAAGTCCACCTTTGAATGGCTCAAGAAAAACAAAATGAAGGTTTTGGAGTGGCCAAGTCAAAGTCCAGACTTAAATCCGATTGAGATGCTGTGGCATGACCTTAAACAGTCCATTCATGCTCAAAAACCCTCCAATGTGGCTGAATGAAAACAATTCTGCAAAGAAGAGTGGGCCAAAATTCCTGTGAAAGACTCATTGCCAGTTATCACAAACACTTGATTGCAGTTGTTGCTGATTGTGGCAGCCATGGCGTATAACTCATGGTTCACCAAACTTTATTGCAAAGACTTGCACATTGTAAATATCTTTTATGACCTTCTCAACAAGTTCTGTTTTGTTTTTGTTTGTTTCACTTACAAAAATAGTACTGTGGTATTATCAGGGTTGTATCTACATGCTGCTTTGGAAACTAATTTGATCGTAATGCAATCATAAGCTTTCTCAAGAATCATCTCTTATTATTATCAATGTTTTTGCAGCATTTTTTTTTAAGTTTGAAGTAAGATTTTTAAAAAGAATTAATGAATGCTTTTATTCGGCAAGTATGCATTAAATTGATCAAAATTGATTGTTTATTTTAAATAAATGCCGTTCTTTTTAAACTCTTTTCATTAAAGAATGTATGACATTTTGCACAAAAATATTGAACAGCAAAAACGTTTTTCAACATTGATAATATTAAGAACCATTATTAATAATTGAGCACCAGTAACAAGTGATAACAACTGCGCACCAAATCAGAATATTAGAATGATTTCTGAAGGATCATGTGACACTGAAAACTGAAGTAATGGCTGCTGAAAATGCAATTTTGCCATCACGGGAATAAATTACATTTTTAAATGTATTAAATAGAAAACAGTTATTATACAGTGCCGTGAAAAGGTTTTTGCCCCCTTCCTGTTTTTTTTAATTTTTTGCATATTTGTCACACTTAAAAGATTCAGATCATCAAACCAATTTTAATATTACGCAAAGATAATGCAAGTAAATACAAAATGCAGTTTTTAAATGATAATTTCATTTATTAAGGGAAAAAAGCTGTCCAAACCTACCTGGCCCTACGTGAAAAATTATTTGCCCCTCCTCTTAAATCATGAAAGAACTGTGATTAACCACATTATTTTAGAAAGCTGAGTTAAATTTCACTAGCCACACGCAGGCCTGATTACTGCCAGACCTGTTGAATCAAGAAATCACTTAAATAGAACCTGTCTGACAAAGTGAAGCATGCTTAAAGAGCAACACATCATGCCGCGATCTAAAGAAATTCAAGAACAGATGAGAAACAAAATAGTTGACATGTATCAGTCTGGAAAGGGTTATGAAGCCATTTCTAAGGCTTTGGGACTCCAGCGAACCACGGTCAGAGCCATTATTCACAAATGGAGAAAGCTTGGAACAGTGGTGAACCTTCCCAGGAGTGGCCGGCCTACCAAAATTACTCCAAGAGCGCAACGACGACTCATCCAGGAGGTCATAAAAGAACCCAGAACAACATCTAAAGAACTGCAGGCCTCACTTGCCTCAATTAAGGTCAGTGTTCATGATTCAACAATAAGAAAGAGACTGGGCAAAAACGGCATCCATGGGAGAGTTCCAAGGCAAAAGCCATTGTTGACCAAAAAGAACACAAAGGCTTGTGTCACATTTGCCAAAAAATATCTTGTTTATCCCCAAGACTTTTGGGCAAATATTCTGTGGACTGATGAGACAAAAGTTGAACTTTTTGGAAGGTGTGTGTCCCGTTACATCTGGCGTAAAACCAACAGCCTAACATGGTGGTGGTAGTGTGATGGTCTGGGGCTGCTTTGCAGCTTCAGGACCTGGATGACTTGCCGTAATTGATGGAACCATGAATTCTGCTCTCTATCAGAAAATCCTGAAGGAGAATGTCCGGCCGTCAGTTTGTGACCTCAAGCTCAAGCGCACTTGGGTTATGCAGCAGGACAATGATCCCAAAACACCAGCAAGTCCACCTCGTAATGACTCAAGAAAAACAAATTTAAGGTTTTGGAATGGCCAAGTCAAAGTCCGGACTTAAATCCGATTGAGATGCTGTGGCATGACCTTAAACAGTCCATTCATGCTCGAAAACCCTCCAATGTGGCTGAGACGAAACAATTCTGCAAAGAAGACCTCCACAGCCCAGTTATTAGATTTAGGGGGCAATTACTTTTTCAAGTAGTGCCAGGTAGGTTTGGACAGCTTTTTTCCCTTAATCAATTAAATCATTATTTCAAAACTGCATTTTGTATTTATTTGGGTTATCTTTGTGTAATATTGAAATTTGTTTTTGTTTAAAATTTGATATAAAAATCTGAATCCAAATATGCAAAAAAAAATAAAAAACAGGAAGGGGGCAAAAACTTTTTCACACCTGTGTGTGTGTGTATATATATATATATAACTAAAAAGTAACTAAAACATCTCTGACACATAGTAGTCTATTTTGAAATATTTTTTAAAAAATGTACATAATTATATTTTCTGCATGGGAACACATTAATATATTTCAATTGTTGGATATACATAGCCAAGACCTGGGACAGGCCAAATTTATCATTATTAAAAGTGGTATACAGACATTTTACAGATTTATCCAGATTTGGATTTATTAATAAAGATTTGTTACTTCTAAAACTAGCTACTTTTTATGCTAGGTTAATTTTACATTGCATAATAATTTAAAAACAAAAAACATGAGAAATGTGCCTCTAACACTTCAAAAATGCCATGGGGCACCAAAAACATACACTGATCCGAGAGGATCTCTAGTTTTGGATTTGGATTTGGTTCAAGGATTCTTGTACAGGAATCCCATGTTACCCATGATCTCACCCTATTGGTCTGCTGAGGCTTTGCCATGACATCAATCAGCTCTTGAAGGCTTTCCAAGTGACTCCCGTCTCCATGGTAGTGTCCGCAGGTGCCCACTGGCAGTTTCAGACTCTGAGCGTTGAAAACGGCATGTCCCTGAGAGTGTGTTTGGTTAGCTAGCGGTTCGATCATGTAGCTCACGCTGTTATTGACTGTTATCATGCCCCTGGGGATTGAGAAGACAACATGTCAATCACGAGGATGCTTAAACATTGAGATTAAATGACAAAGGGGACAATCTGAGTTCTGGACAATTAAACAGGCTGACAGGATGGAAACCACTCATCAGGGTTTTGCACGGGAAGCAGAGTAGCTTCACCACACAAAATGATCTTTATCCCGGATGGGAGGGTGAAGAAAGAAGGGAATAAAACTGAACTGATAGCCAACTTGTGTTTATGCTGAACTGGGTTATTTAAGCAAAAACAGATTTCCTTGCTTCCTGGATACCCCAGTTTTCCCCAAACACAAGCATAGTTACACACACAATCCTTCACAGATGTGCAGTGATGGCCAACTATCAATAAAAATGCTTCCACTGCAGAAATGCAAAACAATAAGAACCATAAAAAGAAGCCAAAAACAAATATGATTAAGATTCATGGAAATGCTAATTGTCTATAAATGTTACAACTTGCTACTTTCTGTAGGAATGAGCATTTTGCAAAGTTGCAGAATGCTCAATGACATTAACAAGATTCTCGAATGTCAACTAAAACATGCTAAGATATCTGTTGACACGTCCATGATACATAAACATTGACAAAAATGCTTTCATTGTTCTCATTTAGTGGAATCATACACCGCAGCTGTAAAAATCATCTGGAAGGGTGTGTGTATACACTATAAAATGCTCTAGTTTTCCCCTTCTCCAGTCAAACCTCACTCACTCAAGCTGTGCTGGCTTAAATATTCATCGATCTGTTTGGATCAGTCAATGCATGTCTGTTCTTCTCCTGTTTGAGTCTCTGAAGGCATCGAAGCGCTCAACAGGACTCTATACATCTACCCTCGGCCCACTCAGAAACCCGGAGACCCGGCCATGCTACTACAGTGGACTCGCTGAACTCACTTCCGGGCTAATAAACTAGAACTTTTGCACAACGAAAACATGTCCTCATGATACAAAGTCATGGCACTAATGCTGACGTTTTTAGAGTCTGACAGCTTAGGAAATAGAACTAAAATGGTTTGTGAAAGTCCCAATTACTAAACAGGAGACAGTTCTGCATGATAATGCAAAATAACATTATAAAATATAAATCTGACAAGCAAAAGAAAATAAAATCGAAATAAAATAAAAATAAATGCAGTAAATAAAAATAAAATATAAAATGAAGAAGAAATACATGTAGTGTGTTTTAGGAGACTGTTTTCTTCTGAAAGGTATGTATAAATCAGAAAATGAAGCTATAGCTCAAAGTAGGCTATGAGTTATCATGATTTTACCCGGTTAAATTTCAAATGTGTAATTTCTGAACCACTAGTGGTACTAAGAGGAACTGCAAAAATAATTTTTAAAAGTTTTTTTTTTAATTACTTGATTGCAATCCTGTTGTCACTATAAATAATTACTTTGAGCTATAGAACATGCAATACAATAGAAAAAAAAAATACACACAATATGCATCATGTATAGTATGCAGATCTGCTGTGGTTCTTACCTGAGTCCAGCACAGGTGCTGATGACCAAACTTGACCCCTGGATCCCTTTGACTGACCCATGATAATAACAGTGATCCTGAAACCAAAACAACACTATATACATCATATACATTAGGTACAGTATATATATATATATATATATATCTCCTATACCTAACATCAGAGGAAAGGAAAAAAACAATGTGATCATGCGTAATGGATGTCATATTGTTTTATCTAATCTGGAATTACTTTCACAACATTAACATCACACATACTGAATCATTTTAATCACTGATAAAGGCAAAGCAAAACAAATGACTTTTTCTCTGTAGTGATTTAGAGCCTATTAGCTTACTGTGACAACACAGTTTATCATAAGATTACCATGACAATATGAGCTATTCATGTGTAATTTAGAAGTGAAAGATTGTGGAAAGGCTCCTGCACTCACCCTGTTGGAAGGCCTGGATAACTGACGGTCTCCATTCGGATTGTACCATATTTCCTGATATTCAGAGGAGAACAGCTCCCTTGGAGAAGAACATACAAAAAAAGACAAAATCGTTCAGTTATACATTTAATCAGCGCACAGCTGGTATATAACCAGATCCGTATCAGATGTAGGCTATTCAAAGAGAAGAAACTGAGAGGACTTGCTGGTTTTATTTCAAAGGATTTCTACACAGAATTTGGGTGACAGTGTGAGTTCCCTTTCCTTTAATGTCCTTGAGCTCATTAAAGATTCATCTAAAGTGGCTGAATGCTTTGAGAATCAGAGATACTCAGTAAATGTGCTTACAGTCTGTTTATTGTACTTATATACTCTTCTTTCTCCTCAAAGGTTGAAACAAGACCACTAAGTGCTAAACTGGCCCTAAATATTTAATTTCCCCTAACAAGACTAACAAACAATTTTCACAATGACTGGAAATAACACTCAGATCTTGTCTTATATATATACTTTGAAGACACAGTACTAATTATGATTATGATGATTTTCTTGTTCTGTACCCCCACATCTGAAATAAAAATTGACACCAGCAACAGATATGTCCATTTTTAACATGATACTGGATATTATTTAGCAATATTATTAATATCCTTAAAGTCACTTTTTAAATATTGTCACAACAAAACGGCACACATTACACAACTATTTTATTTGGAAAAATTCATGAAATTATTGACGAGTAATTATTTTAATATGTATATTTTTTATTTATTTCTGTTTTATTGGTTTAACAAGGCAAAATTAAATATTTTCCTTCTCAGGAAAGTAAAAATAGTAAATGGTAAGTGTAAAAATCTAATAATAATCAACATTTATTTACAACAAAGACAGCCAGTTTACATGCCACATTGTTTGTACTACCTTGTTTTAACCTTTATTTAAAAAAAGAGAAATTATGCATTATGTAGTACACCAACAAAATAGGAACTGACTACCACTAAAAATAAATTTTGATATGACAATTTGACTTGCTAATGAGTCTGTCTAAACCTAACCACACATTGTGGTCTCATTCTGTCTCTCACTCTCTCACACACAAACATATACATCTCAAGCATCTGTCCCTCTTTGTTTAAATTAGTTGGCCCAACAACACTTGCTGGACACAGTCCAGACCTACTGGGCCACAACCTCCATCACCCCCACGCAGGAACACCCACCAGGCAGCACAAGTCTGCAGGACCCTGGATCTCTGCCAGGGAGAAAAAGTGTCATGAACGCGAGTGCAAAGAGGCCCTCAGAGACATACCAGACATACACCCTTCTGATATACACTGGGTCTTTAAAATAATGCCACAAGTAGAAATACGATCACACAGGGTCCTTTGAGGTCGTATAATCATATGTCACAGCATCAACTTGCATATTAACAGTTTAATTCCCCTAATGCTAATATGAAGGCAATTCTGGATAGAAGCTATGTCAGTAGTGATTTAAACATTATCAGGTTTTTACAGTTACATACATTTCAACTAGATTTTTTTATTAAGAAACATCAGTGCAAATTTTGCTGCCATGAGTGTTTGTTAGGGTGTTTTTTCTTACACTGGTCATGCATATATGTACACAATAAACACAAATGCATATAGTTTGTACCTGAATAAATAAAAACAATAGTTAATATAAAACAATAATAGTTTTTGAAGAACTTGACCCATATGTTTTCTCAACTTCACTTTTAAATAATGGTTGCATATATATTTCTAAATGAGTAATTTTGAGTATTAGTATATTGCATTTGCTTTTTGACATAAAATAAATTGTGTAAAACCATTAAATTTGTTTGTCTCTCTAGTTTACCCTAATACATTGGTATGACTTGTCCTTTAAAATCTTAAAGTCGGCATGAAACAGAAGTTGCGATTGTCTTTTCTTCGCTACTGTGACGTATATCCGAGTGAAACGGCATCTGAAATGAGAGGTTGGGACTTGATTTCATCCTTCGGGAATTGATTGGATCGTTGGAAACTGGGGCGTTGCTAACAAAATGGAGGCAGATCTGAATGCCAGTTTGCAGTTAGTGGTGGGGGATTGCTGACGGAGCTGTCTTGAGTTTTGAAGTTGTAGCGTCTGGACCAATCAGACACACCATTTTCATTTGATTTAACCAATCAATTATTCATTAGATTAACAAACATTCACAGACCCCTCACCCAATAAACATGCTGGGTGCCAGGATGTACTGAGTCCTTATTTTTTCCGAATAATTCCTCTTTGCCACTCTGATCTCCTTTTCCAGTGTGTATTTAGCCTGTTTATACAAGACATTGTCCCCCTTCCTTTGAGCATCTTCTTTGGCCTGACGGAGCTGTCTGAGTTTTGCAGTGAACCATGGTTTGTCATTGTTGTAAGTTAAATGAGTCCTGGAATGCACATGTCTTCACAGAAACTGATATATGATGTTACAGTCTCTGTGAGCTCGTCCAGATCGGTGGCTGCAGCTTCAAAGATGCTCCAATCAGTGAGGTCAAAACAAGCTTGTAGATCCTGCTCTGCTTCATTAGTCCATCTTTTTACAGTCCTTAATACAGGTTTAGCTGATTTCAGTTTCTGCCTGTAGGTCGGTATAAGATGAACCAAACAGTGATCAGAGAGCCCCAAAGCTGCCCGTGGGACAGAGTGATATGCATCCTGGAGGCTGGGTATGTCTATATGTCAACAAACTATATTGTACCTCTGTGACTGTCAGAGAGCGTGTTTGTACGCCAGATGTGGAACTTTTAGCGGTTTCACTTCGTCCTTTCTATTTACCCCGTGAGTTTCCTCAACTTTTCATGACAACAGTGTACATTCATCCAAAGGCGGATTCTGTCTCTGCCTCCAGTACTATATTTGATGTAGTACAGAGATTGCAGTCGATCTCACCGGATGCACCTAACTTTGTTCTTGGCGATTTTAACCATGTTTCTCTTAAACAGACACTCAAAACTTTTGAGCAATATGTCTCCTGTCCAACCAGACGGGGTAAGACATTAGATCTCTTTATGGGTCTGTAAAGGATGCTTATAAATCTCTCCCGCTTCCTTCATTGGGCTCTGCTGATCATAATTGCATTCATTTACTGCCCATATACAAGACTATTTTAAAGAGAGAGAAAGCAAAGATCAAGGACATAAGTATATGGTCTGAAGAATCTGTGTCCTGTTTGCAGGAATGTTATAGCTGTACTGATTGGGACATTTTTAAACAGTCCTGTGGTAATGATGTGGACTCACTGGTGGATGTAACATGCTCATATATTGCTTTTTGCAGAGACATGATAATTCCCAGTAAGCGTGTTAAAATATATTCTAAATCTGTGAAGTCCCAAAAACATAAAAACAACTGCGGAGCACGCCACGGAGGCAGCCATCGTTTTTGATTAAAGATTATGAGGGCAAAATGAATTTTAAAAAAAATGAAGTGCACGGATAAATTATTTATAATAAACTACATTATTCCATAAAAAAATAAGAATTTTCCATTTTGATTTCATGGTGACTAAGCATATGCCCTAAATCACATGCCTTTCTAGAAATGACAAGGCAACTCCAAAAAGTAACTATTAGCCATAAATATTCCTCTCTTTTCTTAATTTTAAATCATTGTAAATAACACACTGACTGTTGTATCAATATATACAGAACATTAAAATATTTGTTACTTTTTAAAAATACATTTTTATATATCTTTTGAAATTATGCCTGAATGTTAATCTTCTGCTACCATATTTTCCCTTCCTAGCATTAGCTTTCATTTGTTTAAAATAATATTTGGTCAGTTTACAGAATATTTGGTCAGTATTATGATGTTATACTAGTCTTAGCATGACCAGTGTGTTTTTCTGATAGACATTTTTTCCCTCGGTTAAAGGTAGAGTATGTAATTTTTCAAAAACACTTTAGAAAACTGATTCGGGCCGAATAGCAAAACAAACTTGTAGCCAATCAGCAATAAGGGGCGTGTCTACTCGTGATGTGGAGGAGAGAGCTTTCAGTGCATGGGACGGACATTAGCCGAGCCGAGCGACAGAAAGATAGAGATGGCGGATAAAAAACAAAAGAGGAAAACGTCTGCGGAAAGATAAGGCAAGAAGTAGGACCCGTGTAAAATATTGGATCAGCTTTCCAGTGCTGGAGAGAACTCAAGGAGCGGAGGCCTACGATCGGACGCCAAGGTTGCTTTGTTTCTTCTCAATAGGTGAGTAACACAGTTTTCTGTCTGGGATTTGTTGCGCCGCGCCGCGCCGCTCACGTCCGGTGTAACATTGGTTTTGCTTTGTTTCACAGAACTAATCGTTGCCTGGGTTGCGTACGTATATGTGGGGCGGAGCTATCAAAATAGGGGCAAGACCCTTTTGGGGTAGGGGCGTGTTTGTTTTGGTGATTTCAAATATCAACATTGGCTACCAGAAATCGCTTACCCTGCCTTTAAGTCTAAAAAAAAAAAAAAGACATTGATTTATCAGCTAGGATTACCGTTGTGTTCACTTTGTGTGGTTTTTGAAGCCTCAACTTCCTGTACACTTGCATTATATGAACTCACAGAGATGGATTATTTTTCTACAAATCTTTGTTTGTGTTTATCTGAAGAAAGAAAGCCATATACATCTGGGACAGGTAAGTAAATGATAAGAGAATTTTAATTTTTGGCTGGAGTATGAGAGGAAACAGACCCAATTTTAATACTAACATACTAAATGATTGATATTTACAAAATAAATGCCTCTCCTGTTTGATTTTAACATAATATATGCAAATATATGCAAAATACATGCAAGCATGAGCTCCTTAGGCTTGAGAGCAAAGCTGACAGATATTCAACAAGAAGAATCAAGACACTTATGCATGACATTTTTGACCCTGTAATCAAATGCATTAGCACTGACATCTAATTAAGCATAGGAACTTAAGAGGGTGACATTTAATTAACAGTCTTCATTTTGAAAAGAAAAGTGTGCACTGACCACCTTTTTAACAGACAACAACAAACTGAGACAACATCTACTGGAGGCCCAAGTCAGTTTTTGATGGACAAATAAAGGTGTATAATTTGCTATGTCAGAATTTTTCATTTGACAGCGAACACCAACAAGGTCATTCTGCTTCCAAATACAATCAAAGAGTGTGGAAAAGCACTCAAGACAAAATATGGGGTAGTAGGCCAAAAAGGTTCTTGAGTGTATCTAATACCCTCTCAAACAATGCACGCCTGTTGATCCAACCCTCTGCTGAGCAGTAAGAGGGAACTAAAACGAGGCTTGCACTTAATCTGCCACACTGCCGCCCAGTGACCCAAAATGTGATGCTATATTGAGCCCAGCCATAAACAGCCCCTGGGCCAACAAGAAGACTCATAAATTAACAATAAACTGACTCTGGCTGAGCATGACGCTATAGTCCCTTAGGCTCTGGAAAAACAGAGTGAGTGAGAAAGCGATAGGAGGAATTTTACTGACAGAAAGAAGAATGTTGCGCCTACCAGGTGGGCGATTAACAGAAATTTTAAGTGGCGCCCTGGCAGTTGTTTTAGCTACGCGATAACAAACACTTACAATAGACACCTATAAAACAAACGCTGGCAAAATTAGACCCTGTAGAGAGTTTGAGTGTGGTCTAAACTAACTAGACTAACTGTACAAGGAGCCCTCGAATAACTGTTTTCTTAACTCGCTGATGGTCGTGACCGCCCATTAATATTTGGACATTAAATTTTATTTCCCATCTGTATTACAGTTTTTTTTGTCTCTATTACAAAGGGCTTTATTTAGCATACTGTCTTTTAGTTGTGAAATCTTTATTTTTATAAAGTAAACATAAGAATACATTTTATATTGTTAGTAATATTTAAAGATGAACACTAAGTGGATTCAAACCAACTTAGGGTTACTTGATTATCCATATTGTTTTCATATTCCATCAATTTTAGAAAAAAAAACATGTCACAAAAAACATGTGTGAGTATCAAAAATGATACATCAGGCTTTTAAGCAACGTTAATTTAACATCTCTCAAACAATATTATATTGCATTGCATTATGTTTTGCCCACACAATAAACACTACACAGCATCGATCATAAAACTAAGCATTTAAATATTATCTTAATATTACTGAGTGATATAGAGTGACAACTGGTATTTATATGCATGTTATGTAAGTGGTCTGCTGTTATAAAGATCTCACTGATATACAAGCTATCAGAAATTCATCTTAATTTTCGGCCTCATAAATATCAGAAACTGCACTAACTTGAATGTTTTTGATCATTTTAAGCCTCTGAATAAAATTGAGGTGTTTTTTCCTCAGAGTATATGAGCTCCATATTCTCCAAATAGCCAAATAGTATATGAGCTCCATAGCCAAAACAGCCTGATGTATCAAATATGATACTCAACAAAAACATATAAATGTCATTATTATTATCTTTATTATTATTTTCTAGATTTTGTCTAAAGGTTCAATAAACTGTTCGATTTGAGAATAATAACGGCCCTTAGAAAAGTATAGTGTTCTGTAAACTCTTGGTCAAAATTGAACGGGATTGCATGCAAATGAGCTTTTTGTCAAATTCCTTAGCTCAAGTTTGCTGCAAATAAAATTTACATTTAAAATGATGATAAATCATCTTTCTTCCTCCCTCCCTCTGTATAATATAGAAAAAGAATATTCATATATTACAACACAGAGATGCAAAATGGATAGGAATGATTTTCGACCCACGGAGCACTAAAAGGGTTGGCGCGGGACCAGACAGATGCAGTGATGAAGAGCTGTGTGTTTGAGACACGGCCGTCTGGCAGCAGCTGAAACAAAGAGCTCATTTCAGTATAGACGAGCTGCGTCTCAAGGGTCAGTGGGCCACATTTTCTCCTCATATCAAATGACATCATTCTAGAAGGAGGGCGAGGGAGGAGGGAGAGAGAAAGATGAAATAGGGACATCACAAACAGACAGAGAATGATTGGAAAGGGCGAAAAGAGGAGAGCGGATGGGCTGGAGGGGAGGATGATGTAACTGAGGGCATTGCCTTGGCCATCACTGTGATGGAGGGGCTTTTATTGCCCTTTGCAAGAGCGTATGCAAGCCTAAAAGCCTGTCTGAGCGCTTTGCCCTCTAACTGACAGCCAGTCAGCCTCCCAGAGGGGTCATCTGAAAGTCAAATGAGCCAATGCATGTTTCAGAAAATACACAAAAGCAACAGAATGCAGAACGCACACATTAAACTCAACATAAAATCAGTATTGAACATATATACTTTCTTAACCCTATAAAGACTGCATCATATTTACTCATATACACAAATTTCTGAGGCAAAACTTTCTGTTGTCTGATTGATAGTTTATACTTTTTTAGCAAGTAAAAGGCTTTTTAGTAAAATTTCAGGTAAAAGGTCATGGTACATGTGTATTTTTTTGCTGTTATATCCATACCGATTTTTATGAAGTAAACCTAAGAATAACTTTTGTCAGTTACATTTCAAGATGAACATTTGCTAGCCTGAAATAACTTAGGTTTACTTCATCATCCATACATCATTAAAAAAAATCATGTTAAAATGTGAGTATCCGATAGTTAATGAACATTAAATATGTGTCATCAGGATTTTGAGGAAGATTTATTAATGTTCGTCTCTCAATCATCATTATATTGCATTTCATGATATGTTTTGTAAAAGCCTGATGTATCAAATATGATACTCAACAACAAAAAAAACACAGATGCAAACCCTTTTCTTTAATATTTTGCCTAAAAGTAAAAACAAAACTTGGTTTTCCTGACTATTATTTCGAGCTTTACAGGGTTAATGCACATTCCTGGACTTATTGTGAATGATTTGTTGGTGCACAAATGTTAGTCTTTGTAATATTTCATCAAAAAAGTCAATACACCAACCGCCTGACTCCAATTTTTTTACCCAACACCCATTTTTTACAATCCAATCAACTCCAGATGGTAAACCCAAGTCCTGCTCTAACTAATTTCTATTTGATTCCAAAATATGACGCACTATAAAAGCAAAAATGTTGTGAATGACATTTCAGGTTGACTTTAAATAAATAACCACTAGTGACCTAACAATCCCCTGATTATGTATCATTCTGATGTCACAAGCAAGCATTTAGACAGAAACTATTAGGGAGGACACCGAGACTAATGTATCCTCTGAGATCTGTCAGCCCTATGGAGAGAGAAAACAGACAGAAATACAAGAGGGATAGAGTGAAAGAAACTGTACTGGCAAGTCAGCAGACACAGTCTAAAGTCTGTCATGAATTATCCTAATGTATATGGGTGCAAAAGAGAACGAGAACTCTAGTTTGGGGTTCACTGCTACTTCGGAAAAATTGAGCCCTGAATAACATCTCTCGACTGACCTTGAAGTCATACGAGCCCAGACTTGCCACCCTCAGAAAAACTGAATCAGCAGTGCCCTGCCTGGATCTAAACCCAATCACCTCCTCTGGGTCCATGAGGGCAAACATTCATTAGAATAAAAGCCTGAATACTCCGCCAGCACACACACACACACACACAAAAGCTTTTTCCTTCAGACTGTGATGGATCTATCCTGGATGACGGCCACTGACTACAGATGCCTGGAGATTCACAGCTGCTTTTTGATATTCTATGCATGAGCACTTTTAAATGGAGCAAATAAGACGTACGATTAAACAAGAAGGCAGAAAGCACAGAGATTCATACCAATGTTGCAGAAAATGTTTTTCATTTACATCACTGACACAGCCAAACATTCCCCTGAATCAACTATACTGCAGCAACAAAATCCTAAAAAAAGCTAAGAAACTTGTTAAGAAAGCATTATATAACAGCATTCTAACATGGATTGCACTTGATTATGGAGTGTATTTCGTATACAATTTTAGCTGAAAGTGCTAAAAGTTAATGTGCATATAAACAAAGATGCAAAATGGATAGGAATGATTTTCGACCCACGGAGCACTAAAAGGGTTGGCGCGGGACCAGACAGATGCAGTGATGAAGAGCTGTGTGTTTGAGACACGGCCGTCTGGCAGCAGCTGAAACAAAGAGCTCATTTCAGTATAGACGAGCTGCGTCTCAAGGGTCAGTGGGCCACATTTTCTCCTCATATCAAATGACATCATTCTAGAAGGAGGGCGAGGGAGGAGGGAGAGAGAAAGATGAAATAGGGACATCACAAACAGACAGAGAATGATTGGAAAGGGCGAAAAGAGGAGAGCGGATGGGCTGGAGGGGAGGATGATGTAACTGAGGGCATTGCCTTGGCCATCACTGTGATGGAGGGGCTTTTATTGCCCTTTGCAAGAGCGTATGCAAGCCTAAAAGCCTGTCTGAGCGCTTTGCCCTCTAACTGACAGCCAGTCAGCCTCCCAGAGGGGTCATCTGAAAGTCAAATGAGCCAATGCATGTTTCAGAAAATACACAAAAGCAACAGAATGCAGAACGCACACATTAAACTCAACATAAAATCAGTATTGAACATATATACTTTCTTAACCCTATAAAGACTGCATCATATTTACTCATATACACAAATTTCTGAGGCAAAACTTTCTGTTGTCTGATTGATAGTTTATACTTTTTTAGCAAGTAAAAGGCTTTTTAGTAAAATTTCAGGTAAAAGGTCATGGTACATGTGTATTTTTTTGCTGTTATATCCATACCGATTTTTATGAAGTAAACCTAAGAATAACTTTTGTCAGTTACATTTCAAGATGAACATTTGCTAGCCTGAAATAACTTAGGTTTACTTCATCATCCATACATCATTAAAAAAAAAATCATGTTAAAATGTGAGTATCCGATAGTTAATGAACATTAAATATGTGTCATCAGGATTTTGAGGAAGATTTATTAATGTTCATCTCTCAATCATCATTATATTGCATTTCATGATATGTTTTGTAAAAGCCTGATGTATCAAATATGATACTCAACAACAAAAAAAACACAGATGCAAACCCTTTTCTTTAATATTTTGCCTAAAAGTAAAAACAAAACTTGGTTTTCCTGACTATTATTTCGAGCTTTACAGGGTTAATGCACATTCCTGGACTTATTGTGAATGATTTGTTGGTGCACAAATGTTAGTCTTTGTGTATTTTTTTGCTGTTATATCCATACCGATTTTTATGAAGTAAACCTAAGAATAACTTTTGTCAGTTATATTTCAAGATGAACATTTGCTAGCCTGAAATAACTTAGGTTTACTTCATCATCCATACATCATTAAAAAAAATCATGTTAAAATGTGAGTATCCGATAGTTAATGAACATTAAATATGTGTCATCAGGATTTTGAGGAAGATTTATTAATGTTCGTCTCTCAATCATCATTATATTGCATTTCATGATATGTTTTGTAAAAGCCTGATGTATCAAATATGATACTCAACAACAAAAAAAACACAGATGCAAACCCTTTTCTTTAATATTTTGCCTAAAAGTAAAAACAAAACTTGGTTTTCCTGACTATTATTTCGAGCTTTACAGGGTTAATGCACATTCCTGGACTTATTGTGAATGATTTGTTGGTGCACAAATGTTAGTCTTTGTAATATTTCATCAAAAAAGTCAATACACCAACCGCCTGACTCCAATTTTTTTACCCAACACCCATTTTTTACAATCCAATCAACTCCAGATGGTAAACCCAAGTCCTGCTCTAACTAATTTCTATTTGATTCCAAAATATGACGCACTATAAAAGCAAAATGGTTGTGAATGACATTTCAGGTTGACTTTAAATAAATAACCACTAGTGACCTAACAATCCCCTGATTATGTATCATTCTGATGTCACAAGCAAGCATTTAGACAGAAACTATTAGGGAGGACACCGAGACTAATGTATCCTCTGAGATCTGTCAGCCCTATGGAGAGAGAAAACAGACAGAAATACAAGAGGGATAGAGTGAAAGAAACTGTACTGGCAAGTCAGCAGACACAGTCTAAAGTCTGTCATGAATTATCCTAATGTATATGGGTGCAAAAGAGAACGAGAACTCTAGTTTGGGGTTCACTGCTACTTCGGAAAAATTGAGCCCTGAATAACATCTCTCGACTGACCTTGAAGTCATACGAGCCCAGACTTGCCACCCTCAGAAAAACTGAATCAGCAGTGCCCTGCCTGGATCTAAACCCAATCACCTCCTCTGGGTCCATGAGGGCAAACATTCATTAGAATAAAAGCCTGAATACTCCGCCAGCACACACACACACACAAAAGCTTTTTCCTTCAGACTGTGATGGATCTATCCTGGATGATGGCCACTGACTACAGATGCCTGGAGATTCACAGCTGCTTTTTGATATTCTATGCATGAGCACTTTTAAATGGAGCAAATAAGACGTACGATTAAACAAGAAGGCAGAAAGCACAGAGATTCATACCAATGTTGCAGAAAATGTTTTTCATTTACATCACTGAAGCCTGAATACTCCGCCAGCACACACACACACACACACAAAAGCTTTTTCCTTCAGACTGTGATGGATCTATCCTGGATGACGGCCACTGACTACAGATGCCTGGAGATTCACAGCTGCTTTTTGATATTCTATGCATGAGCACTTTTAAATGGAGCAAATAAGACGTACGATTAAACAAGAAGGCAGAAAGCACAGAGATTCATACCAATGTTGCAGAAAATGTTTTTCATTTACATCACTGACACAGCCAAACATTCCCCTGAATCAACTATACTGCAGCAACAAAATCCTAAAAAAAGCTAAGAAACTTGTTAAGAAAGCATTATATAACAGCATTCTAACATGGATTGCACTTGATTATGGAGTGTATTTCGTATACAATTTTAGCTGAAAGTGCTAAAAGTTAATGTGCATATAAACAAAAACAGTCAACCAAGCAAACTGGCTTTAAATGTTAAAGATTTATCCGTTCAGTATGTAATTGTGTATAAATGAGACCTCAGTTGCAGTTTAATGTGAGAGAAGCTGAAATTTCTGGTATAATTTCCTGCACTCGAAATCATCTGTCAAGAAACCTAATTAGCATGGATTGTTTTTCCCACTGAGTGACCCATGGGTGTAGATGGAGGTTAAAAGGCTAAACAGAGGGATACACACTAGTTCACAGACTTTCAGAGGAATGACTCATAGTAAAACACACCAAAGACAGAAAAATATGTCTAATTAATGAGAAACTTGACCCCAATTAGTATTAACCCGGGCATTTGTACAGAGATGGATATCTTTAAAACCATTTCCCTTGCTTTTATCTTGTCGCACAAATGATAAAATGATCCATAAGAGAAAATTAAACCCAGCTTGTATTAATATTCAGTGCTTGGATATGAATGCGGGAATGAGTGTGGTATAGCTAACACTGCATTGATTTTGCAACAACCTTAATTGATAAACAGTCCACATGAAAGAAAATCATACTAGTACTCAAACCCTCGGCATACAAAAATAGCTCTGCAGAGACACCCAAAGTAGAAATATATCATATCAGTGCTACTCAAATAAAGTGCTGCAAGCATGACGTATAACTTGGAAATTAGTTGCATTTTAACATTTCAGGTTCCATTGTCCATGTTGATGGGTTTTTGGTTAAATGTCTGAAATAAGGTCTATGGTTAACACAAGCTCAAGATATTAAGTTTTATTCTACAACATAAAATACATTAGGAAAAACAACTTGTGATTTTTTTAAAGCTTTTACTTGTCTTCAAAAAGACGGTTGCTCACAAGTGGCTAAATGGGTTTAAACAAGGCCTATACTCAACATAGCTGCTAACTATTTCTCAACAAATGCTCACATTTATGAAAATCCAGCATTTCCAGTTATTCTATACTTCTGCAGTACTTCACACACAACAGAACTGAAACAATATTACTTTGTATGGATATTATCTATTGATGCTGCACTTCAAAACACTGCTGTTGGTCAGTCACCATGAATTCTTAACAGTTTGACATTGCATCAGATTGGAATCCAATAACAACTTGTCTCTGTGAATTAGGATGTTACTCAATACTATGTGTAAAACATGAAAATTCTTGCGAATTATCAACCACATCCTTCCTAAAAATAAGCTGACACAATGTAGTGCTCGTGAAACAGTGCTAATTATTTTCATCACACCAAAGAACATGTTTTATACAAAGTTGCATCTGTAACAAATGCCCACAGCAGGGTGTTGTCCCCTGGGCTTATCTCAGTCAGACACCATGGAGTCGTGCTCTGGATGGATCTTCAGTTGGTAGCTGTTAGAAAACACTCTCCGTCTTGAGAATGTTCCAAATATGCCTCACCCCTCCTTTCTTTCCCTCTCCCTCTCACTCTCCCTCCTCTATCTGTTCTCTCTCTCTTGTATGGTGTTTTAATGTCTCTTACTCACATTCGAGCTATGCATGCGCACATGTATACATTAGCTTCTCTT
This sequence comes from Sinocyclocheilus rhinocerous, assembly GCF_001515625.1. NCBI lineage: Eukaryota > Metazoa > Chordata > Actinopteri > Cypriniformes > Cyprinidae > Sinocyclocheilus > Sinocyclocheilus rhinocerous. Next base: position 155,881 of record NW_015635058.1, read on the forward strand.
GATTCAAATGTCTGAATAAGGACATGATAGCTAGGAATGAGGTTCGTGATGAAACCATGAAGATAGTTTAGCATCCTTCGCAAAAGTCTATTCCTAATATGTCCATGAATGCCCACAGCAGGGTGTTGTCCCCTGGGCTTATCTCAGTCAGACACCATGGAGTCGTGCTCTGGATGGATCTTCAGTTGGTAGCCTATGGCTTTTCCATCTGCTCTGATTTTCAGATACCTTTTCTAATGTGACACCACTTGCAGAGTTGCACCACAGCCGTTCACAAGTTCTTACTTAAATGGAACATATAGTCCACACTAAAGGTTTAGTAACTACTAGCTAGTGTCAGTAGTGTGTAACTAACTGTACTTTATTTGGTTTCACAATTTGTACTTGAGGCAGAATGTACACTATAAACATAAAGGTTCCAAAAGGGATGCCATAGAAGTACCAAGAATAAAGAAATTTTGGTCATACTTTATTTCAAGGTCCAATTCTTGCCATTAACAAACCATTAATTACATTTTTTTAAACAATAAACTTCTAATTTGCTGCATATTATTAGTAAGGTAGTTTTTAAGTTTAGGTATTGGTTAGGATTAAGGGATGTAGAATATTGTAATCTTTTGAAGTCCTGTCACTAGCCTTTTAATGCCAAGGATACATCTCAGAAATAATTGCCCTGATTTATTCTGTTGTAAACTTATCATGTCCACTAATTAACTTACTCCCTAATGGCAATGCATTCCAGGGGGAGAAAGTAAACCATGTGATGCGCTCAGCTTCCTGTGTCCTGGAGCAGGCGTATCAAATGTCATTTCCATATGGTTTAATACTCATGCTGTGCAAACGCACTCCATCAACACATGCACATCTGCTTGTGCCAAAATGAAAAGGGAAACCACATAGATGTGTATTTTTGGCACAACACTATGAACAGCACTTCATTGCGAATATATCACGACACCTCCAGTTGGTAAGTGATATGTGGCTACAGTGGAGTAAAGCGGGACAGTGAATGGAGATGCTTATACGACTACGCGCACAAACTCACTCATTTCTCTGGAGCTGTAGAATCAGATCTTCTCCCGCAGTAATTTTGACCTCTGCCTCAGATGGATGCTGGGAAGGTAAATCAATCAGGTTAGAATAGAATTACCCAATAAATTCCATTATGCAAAAATGGTGGTAGATAGGCTACATGATAATGTAAAAAAAAAAAAAAAAAGTGGGGTCCAAAAACATGAGAGCATACTGAGAGAAGAAGAATATACTGTATGTGTATATATATATACTGAGAAAAACTAAATTAAGCAAATTTAAACTAAATATATGCTAAAAACAGGTTCTTAAGAATATTCTAATATTAATAATTCTAAGTCACTTATCACATTTATTTAATCATTTACTTATTTAACTTTGTTAAACTGATTAGTTGAATTTTGGTTTACTAAAGGTCAAATGTTTTTGCTTTTATATAAACACATTATGATTTTTCGATTATTTTAAAACATTCTGGATAACATACACAAATGAGTTCATGACAATATACCAAGACTTTTGAAAACATTTTTAGTTCAACTTTTCACTGAAATTATTATTCTGAAATATAATGTATTGAATTAAAAAATTAAAAAGTTTGATTCACAAGCCATCTTACGACAAATTAAGCCTGCAAATGTGCAGTTTGACAATATAAAGCACAATGAACCTCTGATGCACTATACTAGAATGATTCTCATTCTCAAAACAACAATACTTAGAGTCAGCATTACCTTAGAGCCCTCATGAGATCTTTTGTATCTGGCTGGGCTGATCCACTTTGGATAAGTGATAAAGTGCTCCGGGTTGTCATGGATGCGAGATGAGTCTCTATGCCAACGTTTATCTAATAGTGCAAAATATCAATCACGTTACCAATAAATAATCAATCAAAATTTGTAGCCAGAGTTCCAGCGCTCAGCATCTTCTATTCCACGAAGACTTCCACGAAACACAACAATGAGCACCCGGTATTATTGCACAATAACTATATACAATAACACTCACCCGTATGTATGTCCTCGCCATGTGCAGCGCATCTTAAAGAGAGATGTAAACAACAACAACATAACAATAAAAATAATCGGAACTGCACTGCGCCCGCGACCATGCAGCGATTCAAATGCACGCCCCGAAGCATCATAAAATGTAAAAATAAAAAAATGCACGAAATAAACGAGCCGTGCACGATGAATTATCATCGATTATGAACAGCATTCATAATGAACAGCCAGCACCGGTGTGTGTCTGCAGAGACCAAACAGAGGCAGTGAGAGGAGCACATCTTTACAGTTCTCTATCACCCTTATTCAAGCACCTCCCCTAGCCTGCCTCCACCATTCATAAAAACATCTATCTATCTATCTATCTATCTATCTATCCTGAACTAGTAGACGTCCTCAGTCTTCAATGGCATGTACAGTTGTTACAGTCACAACATGCTGTTATACAGTACTCACTGTTATAATTTAAGCACAAAATGAGGTCAGGGATACCCGATGTAACCTTATATGAAATAAAATACTCCTCGACACCAAAATAAACTAGCACAGAGTGAAGTGTAAATCATTAAAACTAAAAGAAACAGAGATTTCCATCAGCAGCCTGCATACTGAGTGAGCTATAATAGCTTACTGACCTTTGCTTAAATATTAGTGGTAAAAATATCAAGTGCATGCTTGGTCTTGAAAGGCACTTACAGTTGTTACAGTGACGGTGTACATTCGCTGTTATAATTTAAGCACGAAACGAGGTCAGGGATACCATATTACACACTACACACAACATTGTGTGTAATAATATACACCTTGGCTTCAAAACAGCTAGCACAGAGAGTAGTGTAGAGGGGAGATGTTGGTGCTTGCGGTGATTCATTAAAACTAGAAGCATGGATAAGGGGAGAGAGAGATTTCGTGATCTGACTACATGCTGTGTGAGCAATAATTCTGTGACTTCATCTAATTGCGTCCAACATCAAAGTACAGGAATGACCAGACCAGCACACACCAGATCTGTCAAAGCTTTGATATTACATTTTTAAAGCAAAAATTTGGGTTACAGTGGGGGCCAATTTGTAATATTATATATATATATATATATGCAGGGCTCCAGACTAACATTTGAGAGCAGTGGCACCAGCACCACTAAATTCTACAGATGGTGGCGCCAGGAGCAGATTTGGTAGCGCTGGGGGTGGTGTGTGGGAGTATTAAAATATAGATCATTTAATCATAAAATTACTATTGTTTTGCAAGTGCAGTTACTAATAATAGTTCATGTTCATTTCTTGTTTTTCTTTTGTTTATTATTTATACAGATTTGACAGTAAAGCAC
>NW_015635058.1:159669-162381 GCF_001515625.1 Sinocyclocheilus rhinocerous
TGTGTGATTTAGTAGCAAATTGAAGAAAAGTTTGTTTTTCAAGGTACTTTGTGACTTTTCTTACTTCATACAAAAAAAGTGTAAAATTCTGACGAAATCTGATTTCTTGATGATTTGATATTTTATAATAGTGATTTTATCATTTCAAAATGACTAATAAGCCAATAAGTGCTCCTCTGCTGCCGTCTACTGGATATAATTGTGATTTGATGTATTTTTATTTTATTTTACATAAGTGTTTGTTTACCACAAAGTATATTTTGGCCATCCCATTAAAAATAAAATTAAAACGGTATCATTTTAGCTTTAAAGTGCTGGAAATAGTTGTGTGAAATGCTTGAAAGCCATTGAAAAGTGCTTGAATTTCTCTCTCAAAAGGTTGTACAAACCCTGAAATGAATGATGTAATGCATTCGACTATTTCTACCACAACACCATGGTTACAGTTAGCGTTACCGCTTCTGGTTTCCTGACGTATGCCAGCGCTGTTTAAGACAGAGAATTCTGTGCAGAATTTGAATGATTCTCACTCTCGCAGCAACCTTATCATTGTGCGGCGAATTCAAACGCTTCTCACTGGATCTCGCAGCACTGTTGCATCTGTGCAGTAACAGTGTCGCGAAATCAACTTTGGCTCCCGAGTAAAGCTGTTCTGAGCTCGCTCGAGTTTGTTTGCGTCGCGCTGCGCAGCTGAAACGTAGCGCGGTTTAGTTTCGCTTTCGTTTGCCGTTTGATGTTTCTCAAATGCAACAGAAATGGCAGCGCTTATGAGTTGGACGCGGTGGTCGCGCCAGTGCTACCACTCACAAAAATTAGTCGCAGCGGCAGAAAAAATGGTCGCAAAATGCGACCATTTGGTCGCAGTCTGGAGCCCTGCAGTGGGGACATAATTACGGATTATAATGATTTATACTGTATTGTGCGGCGAATTCAAACGCTTCTCACTGGATCTCGCAGCACTGTTGCATCTGTGCAGTAACAGTGTCGCGAAATCAACTTTGGCTCCCGAGTAAAGCTGTTCTGAGCTCGGGCAAGTTTGTTTGCGTCGCGCTGCGCAGCTGAAACGTAGCGCGGTTTAGTTTCGCTTTCGTTTGATGTTTCTCAAATGTAACAGAAATGGCAGCGCTTATGAGTTGGACAACGCGGTGGTCGCGCCAGTGCGACCGCTCACAGTCGCACCGGCAGAAAAAATGGTCGCAGTCTGGAGCCCTGATATATATATATATATATATATTTTTTTTGTTTTTTTTTTTGTGGTAATCAACATTATACCACAAATGCTGTGGATTGAGCTCAACTTGAACAGCTCTTTAAACAATGCACAATTTTATGTGCGTTTATGGAATTATAAGATTCACATTTATTTTAAATCATCCAAAAATTGGCCATTGGACATTTACTTCTATCATAAAGGCCTCACCCAAACTTTATTATTATTTTATGAATTTTTGCTTCGTCTTTTTTAAGAAAAAGGGGAACAAATCTAAATAATTTTTGTTGTAATCAACATTATGCCACAAATGCTGTGGACCAAGTTTAACCCGAAATATTTCTTAAAGTAATTATTTAATTCTTATTTCATTACATGTGCCCCATTGTACAGGATATGTAATGACACTGAAATTTGGCTGGAGAAAAACTGACTTTTTAAAGTCATCACCACACAGAGAGGAAACAGTAGGGGGTGAGGTGAAACAGATGCTCATCCCTGCAGGAGAGAATAAGATCCTTGTGTCATTCCTTATCTCCACTTGGAATCTTAAGGGGAAAAATAACATGGCAACACCCCCCTTCATTCTGCTTCTTTTCCTCCAAACTAGACAAACTATAAAACACAAAGTTTTTTTTATTAAATACCAAAGGGAAAAATGAACTTGCATTTGGTCTGGTACAGTCTTTTAACCATGTGATCAACACTGTTCACTTTCCAGAATGTCTGGATGTTCTTCCCAGAACTGATCTCCAATGATATCACAGGAATGACTTGTGACCTTCTTTCTTGTCCGTGTTACATTAATTTCTGTCTCTCCTTTATCTGGCCGCTTGGTCAGTTTAGTTGTGGTTTCATTCACCTAAAGTAAAGAATTTGAGAATTAAAAATTTCACTTAAGATGATAGTTTAAAGAAAAAAATGTTTTGCAACTGCAGCTTACCTTTTCCCATATTAAAGTCATGCCTTTTTTGTGCAGTGGGGATTCATTATTGTAATTGATATTGAACTCCGAAAACAAGATCTCATTCTTATCCGCTGCTTGTGTTCCCTGTATATGGGAAAAATTATGCAACTTTTTAGTTTCTTCATTACACACTAGTTATGTAATATGAACAGACAAAATAACTGTACTGGAATTAGGTATTTTTAATTAAACTTATATGGAAAAATAAAATCTAATAAGGCACAATTAAACATTTATGTATTATATTGGTAATTAAGTACTGATTATGTTTCTGGTTAAATCTGTTTATTGGATAATATTCCTAAAAGACAGACAAAACCTAGTCAGCTTTTATATACTGCCATGTTCATATTACATTAGTGACAAGCATTCTCAATCCAAATTCTCGATCCAAATCTATATGATAACGGGTCTAAAAAAGAAAACAAATCAGAACAAACATAAAAATACTCAATTAAACAAATAATACTTTAATTGATCATACACTGAGTCTCTCCTCAGCTTGCGTTGTGGTCAGTCCACCTTTCTGCACCAG
>NW_015635058.1:163027-173676 GCF_001515625.1 Sinocyclocheilus rhinocerous
CTGGAGAAAAACTGACTTTTAAGTGACATCAACACACAGAGGAAACAGTAGGGGGTGAGGTGAAACAGATGCTCATCCCTGCAGGAGAGAATAAGATCCTTGTGTCATTCCTTATCTCCACTTGGAATCTTAAGGGGAAAAATAACATGGCAACACCCCCCTTCATTCTGCTTCTTTTCCTCCAAACTAGACAAACTATAAAACACAAAGTTTTTTTTATTAAATACCAAAGGGAAAAATGAACTTGCATTTGGTCTGGTACAGTCTTTTAACCATGTGATCAACACTGTTCACTTTCCAGAATGTCTGGATGTTCTTCCCAGAACTGATCTCCAATGATATCACAGGAATGACTTGTGACCTTCTTTCTTGTCCGTGTTACATTAATTTCTGTCTCTCCTTTATCTGGCCGCTTGGTCAGTTTAGTTGTGGTTTCATTCACCTAAAGTAAAGAATTTGAGAATTAAAAATTTCACTTAAGATGATAGTTTAAAGAAAAAAATGTTTTGCAACTGCAGCTTACCTTTTCCCATATTAAAGTCATGCCTTTTTTGTGCAGTGGGGATTCATTATTGTAATTGATATTGAACTCCGAAAACAAGATCTCATTCTTATCTGCTGCTTGTGTTCCCTGTATATGGGAAAAATTATGCAACTTTTTAGTTTCTTCATTACACACTAGTTATGTAATATGAACAGACAAAATAACTGTACTGGAATTAGGTATTTTTAATTAAACTTATATGGAAAAATAAAATCTAATAAGGCACAATTAAACATTTATGTATTATATTGGTAATTAAGTACTGATTATGTTTCTGGTTAAATCTGTTTATTGGATAATATTCCTAAAAGACAGACAAAACCTAGTCAGCTTTTATATACTGCCATGTTCATATTACATTAGTGACAAGCATTCTCAATCCAAATTCTCGATCCAAATCTATATGATAACGGGTCTAGAAAAGAAAACAAATCAGAACAAACATAAAAATACTCAATTAAACAAATAATACTTTAATTGATCATACACTGAGTCTCTCCTCAGCTTGCGTTGTGGTCAGTCCACCTTTCTGCACCAGCGTCCAAAACGTAGTGTTGTACAAATTGTTAATGTGACCTGAATAGAAATAACAAATGTGAAATTTAAAAAATGTGAGATTCTGAAACAATTCTAAATCCACTGTTAAATATTTAAATAGTCTCTATAGCTAGACGTTCATTTCTAAGACCCCTAAAAATAATGGATTTTATTTTACATTTATATTTTAATGCATTATCAAAATACAATATATTTATGTTATTAACATATAGAACATGTGTACATTAATGCTCCATTAGAAGCAAATATTTTAATTTTACCATATTAACAATCAAAGGCTTGTCATTAAATAAAGTACAATCACAGGAAAAATCAAAAGTCAAAAATGATTCCACTTCATTCTATTATACTGTTTTAAGCATGTTACAGTCAAACACATTTTATCACTAAATCTACTACAAAATACATTCACTTACAATCTGCCTGTCTCCAGCTTAGATAGTCTCTTAGGTTACGATTGCTCGGATACAGAACCACCCTGCCATCAAAGCTGGGAGGGTACAGCAGCGGCTGCTCCCCAAAATACTCCTTCCAGTAGTAAACGAAGCTAGAGGAAAACTGGGACGTCACATGGGTCATTAGTTTACTGTAGAGAGAAAGGAAAATATTTAATGGGTGAGTTTCCTAGAAAGCATAACACTGGACAACCATCTTCCAGCTGTAGTGTTTGGCATCAAGATGGTAACTTAAGCAGATTCTGGCAATGTGTCAGCATTGTACCTGGCCCTTCTTTTGAACCAAGTGGTTGATCTTTTGAACACAAAGCTGAACTCATCACTCTGTCCATAGGCTATAGTGATGTCCTCCAGCTCTTCCATGACTGAACGGGCACTGCGACTCATCAAACCCAGAGCTCGGTTATCACTGGGCTTCATGAAGTTATGCTGCTCAGAAAACCTGGAACCAAAAAGATCACTTTGAAAATCACTTCAGTCATCACTCATTTTCAACCCTCCACGAAATTGTACAAACACAAGACTGCAATAGCATGTAACTGCACAGAAGCACTTACTTGTGGAAGTTGCGTCCATCTAGCCGAACCACAATGTAACAGTTTCTCAAACATGTGTCGTCGAGCTCAAAGTTTCTCACGTATTCAAATTTGCTTTTGGCCATGACAGATGATGTACTGAAATTAAGACTTAAGAGTGTCTTGTGCTCTGTAAGCCCTCTAAAGTTGACCGATAACAGTCTTAGCATAAGGATATCAGGAAAAATACGAGTTGTTTAATATGTTTAACTTAAATCATGCAGTTAGTTCAGAATATTTGTGAGGCGTAACCGGATAGCTGTCATCCAGAAATCGCATCGTCATGAATTAAATGTTAATTTTCATGTCTCGGGAAGAGCTTCAACGAGTGTTTATCTTAAAACGCGTTGTATTTTTAAATATTTAACATTATACTGTTTACAAAATATTATTCTTTAACCGGAAGTATGTGGTGTCAAAACTCACATGTGCGTAAGCGGTCATTGTATTGGTACGTCCCTTATAGAGTCCCTCAAAATACAGTTCTGAAAATGTTGTTCCGCCACACAGTTTACGAAACATCAGCCGCTTAAGAATATTTAAAAGCGTAATGACTTGCATCTGACACAAATAAAAAAATTCTGTCAGCAATGTTTTTAATAGAACGAGATGTTTCATTGGTAATTTTGAAGAGAGTTAAAAGATCATGCAAAGAAAAGCAAGACAAAGTGAAGCTGGTCAGTCTTACATTTGTTTGGCCAAGTGTTTATTTTATTAGCAAAAAAAAAAAGGTAAAGGTATAAATGGTCTTCCCACAGCTTGTCATCTGTCATCGTGTCACATTTCCATTTTTGTTAGATTTTCAAAAACATATTTAGAAAAATAAGCTGTAACTCCAAAACTTCACTCCTAAAACATTGCACTCAGAGCAGTTCCTACAGAAATAAAGGAAGAAATGTATATTATAGAAAGAAATATGTTAAAGAAAGACAGGACAGTATCATGAAACCAACTGACTTAGTAGAAAATCAAAGCACTATTCACTCAAAGTCACCCAGATATGATAAAACTGACACATTAGCCTACTTGCTTTTAGTACTAATATTTTTCATTTTAACATGTGGTAGGTGTTCACACATCTACTGTTTATAGGTATACTGATCACATCCTCTGGATGAGCATAGCAAACAACACTCTTAAACAAACATAGATATGAAAAGCCAAGTGAGATATCATAAGGTCCTCCACCTCAGCAGCGGCCGTCTCTCACAACCAAAATGTCTGCATTAGTGTGCCTAAAAAACAAACACCCTTTCAGTGATTCAAAATCACAGCATCCGTACCATAACTCTTACTAACTAACAACAAAATCCATACAGTGATGCTGTTATCCCACACAAACAGAAGCAAATGAATGGACTCACATTCTCTGCACACACAGGGTGCATTCATTGACGTATGTGATGCCATCATTACCACATACGGGAGAGTAGTTGAGAGGGCATGCTTGATTGACGCTCAAACCTCCACATGCAGGCTGTCAGATTAAAAACATACACAATTCATAGTTATGCATCATAAATCATCGTCTAATAGGTGTTTGTTCTGAGTTTTAGTGCATAAATGGACTTACCCTGCGGTAGAGTCTTGATTTATCCTCTGCACCTGAAAAAAAATGTGTACTGTCAGATTAATCTCATTGCAATAATTCTGTAGTTAATTGCAAATGGCACACATCAATGATTAAAATAATAAAATAATAAAGAGTGCTTTTTAAAAATTCCAATGGGAGTGACTTACCCACAGAGAGGATGAGGACCAGGCTCATCAGAACCACTGCTGTTCCAGTCATGATACTTAAATGAAGGAACTCTGGATTTTAAAAGGGTAATCTATATTTGTAAGTTCAGGCAGAGAGCTTTTACTTATAGCAACTGATGACTTCCAGCTCGTTTATGAGTGTTGCACTGTTGATGACCGGCAACATATAGTTTGAAAGTGAGGAGGATGAGGAGAGGTGCTGATATTTTGACGGCTCTCCGCCCCACCTACCCACCGTCAACAACACTGAGAACAGAGCCTCTCTATTGTCTCTCTCTTCATTAAGGGATAAACATTCCAGTCTGTCCAAAAATTGCTGAGCACAATCCAAAATGCATTGGTCTGTATAATATCCCTCAAAACAGGTCTGGCTGGGAGGTGTGTCCCTGTTTATTGGCCCCAAAGTGAAATAAATGGAATTCCACTAAACATGGAATGCAGTTAACAATAATTATGTAATGTAATATTTCACTACATAATTTAGCAGGGAATATTGGATTGATAAACACTTTGAACTTAAAAATGTATAAGTGTAGCAAAAGAGAACATCCTCTTGAAAATTTCTGAAATTAATATAATTTTTAATTCTTATGAAAAGTGCAAAATGGAACTCCCGATTTTAACAATTATATAGTGTTATAGAGGTGGAGTGAAAATATTGCACAAAACAAAACAGAGAAATTCTGTAATAACTTTTAAAAAAATCACAAAGTCATCATATTGATACTTTTAAGGATTTTTAATGTGTGTTTTGGAGTTTTACAGCTGTAAATTCAAAAAAATTTTGTGTGTGTTTGTGTGTTCTGCAAAAAAAAATAAAAAATAAAATCAGCATAAGAAATTCTGTAATAACTTTTTAAAAAATCACAGTCATCATATTGATACTTTTAAGGATTTTTAATGTGTGTTTTGGAGTTTTACAGCTGTAAATTCAAAAAAATTTTGTGTGTGTTTGTGTGTTCTGCAAAAAAAAATAAAAAATAAAATCAGCATATTGTGAGGGTGAATAAATATACACACAAAAATATACAGAAGAGACTTCTTTTTTTTCCTTTTTTTTTTCTAGCATTTGTAGGGCAAACTGTTTCCTTAATGTGCAAAGGATTAGTATTTGTTTATGTCATACATCTAGGTTGACAACCTTTTATCTAATCCTTATAGCTGTACAATGTTTTTTAAATAAATGTAATACGTTAAAGGCTGATAATAATAATAATAATACATTACAAAACAGCCCACTAAAAAAAATTACATATTGCACAAGAGCTGATTGTTTTATGCAGCGAATTTGAACGGTACTTATCGGCTTCCGTACTGACAGTGAACGTCGTTCAGTACTGCACGTCTCATCTGGCTTGTCAATCACGCTGCAGGTACAGTCCAGATCCAAACTGATAAAATGATACAATTACGCGCTATTTTCCGGAACGCGTCACGTCACGCAGAACACTGTCTGTCTGTGAAAAGCCGACCTACGGTGAGTTTAATCATAGTTTTACACATTGGGAAATAGCTCACATTCAACAGTTTAAGTTTTCTTTAGAGAACAATTGGATGATACTGAACCTGTGTGACTTTTTAATGGCACTGAATTAAAAGACAAACGCTAGTTTTTTGGAGGTGTGTGAGAGGACGCCCCAACATTGTCAGTCATATGATCATGTAACTCCATTGTTACATTGTTTGTTAAGACCTTGGCAGTGTCAGGAGTTACAAAAGCATGAAATCATTGCAGAAGTGTTTAATAGACACAATGTGTTTCATTAATGTTGGAGGCCCATATTTTTCATGCATATATTAATTATATAGTGAGGTCCAAATGTTTGAGACTACTGGTAAAATTGCTTATATTTTACATTCTACTGCAAAAATGAATAACAAATTATATTATGAGCATTACAGTTTCTGTGAAAAGTTTAAATGTCTTAATATGACCCTTTATGACAGCAGCAGTTGAGCTGCATGAACTTCAAACATTTGTAAAACCCGATGACCGTGTTCAGCGGCATGATTTGAGAAAGATCCAAAGAGCATCTTGTGAAAATTAAGAAAATCTGACCTTTTGTGCATAGGAGTTCACAAGGCTTTGCTTATTTGATTAGTGACTTAAATAGTGCAAAAACATAATGTCTTTCTTCTTACATTTCCATCTTTAGAGGTCTAAAAGAAAATGAATTCCCAATGCAGTCTGAGACCTTTTGACCTTTCTATATTTATACACAGTGTGTCTAGCTGTTCCGTTTTTAAATATAGGGTTGTCTCGTTTAAAAAAATGCTGTATATCGTATATACAGGATTTGGGACATAATTTCCAGACCTTTGTACTTCAGTGGGAATTGGCTTGTCTAAGCCTGTAGAATGTAAACATTTGAACAGTTTATCTTAAACATCACATGTTAGTTTCAAGGTTTTTAAAATCCACTCAATGTTTAGGATGGGGGCTGTGCCTTAAAAAAATCTTAGGAAATTGGAAGAAACACAAGCAGAAGTCTGGAGCTGCCATTTCTTTGAGTCAGTTTTATGTGATCTCATGGTTCATATAGATTCAGACAAGTGTAGTTGAACAGTTCCAATAATGACCACATGGTGACACTGGCAGTTTGTTTTCCATTTCCCAAGCAGCCCAGGGCATGGATCTCCACTGGACCTCAGCAGCAGCATGGAACCTTCTATGAGTTCCGCACCTATTACATCCAGCCGCATCTCAACGCGGCCTTCCTCAAACTGACCAATGAGAAGATCCACCTGCGGACAGCCCACTCAGAGCTCATTGGGTACTGGAGTGTGGAATATGGAGGTCTCAATCAGGTTTTCCACATCTGGAAGTATGGTGAGAATGACTGAAACGTCTAATCTATGCTTTTAAAACTTTCTAGGATTCATCAATATGTAAAATGCAACAAAACATCTAAATTTCTGACCTAGGGAGCCTGACTCTTTAATTCTAGGGGTTGGCAGGTGTCCCACATTAGCTGAGGCGTCCTGCTTCATTACCACTTATTTAGAACACTTGACTGGGAACACCACAAGTGTTCAAGATGAAAAAAAATAATAATAAAAAGAAAAAGTATAAAAATTTCCTTTTTGGGGGGGGGGCGTTTTTATACCCTTTGTGAGCAGACTTAGTAAGTTTTAGTCTAATGTGATAACATTAACTAGCATTTTCAGGAAAAATAAAATCCTCTCCAGGTCAAAATGACCGTAACACAAATAAGGGATAACAATTTTAAACATTCTTACAGTTAATGCAGTAAACAAGTAATCTTACTAAGATAATATGTATTTTATTTAAAATGTCTAAAAGCACAATGCAGCTCACATGCTACTCCATAAGAAACACTTCTTTCTGTCTTTGCTGTAATGGTGTTTAGATAGCTATGCTCAGCGGGCATCAGTGCGGGCAGCCCTGGCTCAAGACCCCAACTGGATTGAGCAGTACATCTCTAAAGCGATGCCCATGCTGAGCTCTCAGGATAATGAGGTGACGTACCTCGTACCCTGGAGCAAAGTTCAGAAGCCACCCAAAGATGGAGGTGAGAACTATGTGCATTAACATTCATGCATTGATTTTCAAAGGGGCACCAATGCATGCTCACGTGGTACTATAGGTGATATAAACATAAGCAAAAAAAAATTAACAACTTATTGATTGATCATAATGACTGTTTTCAAAGAGGTTTCCCGAATAGTCCCCTTTCTGTCATTATAATTGTGCATAAAAGTTCATAAATTGTTAACAAAACAAAGTTAGACCGATTTCAAATGCTCTAGGCAAACTGATCTAATTGGCTTTTTTTGAAAAATGTTGTTTATTTGTAGGGGTTTTCGAGCTGGCCACCTTCCAGATGAAGCCAGGCGGTCCTGCGGTGTGGGGAAAGGCGTTTCAGGCAGCAGTGGGCACCCACACAGGGTCAGGATACGCCCACGCAGTTGGGGTTTTTCACTCTGAATTTGGACCGCTCAATCAAGGTGAGTGTAGACAAGAATATATGCAAAATCATATTTTTCATAGTTACAAACTGTAATTTAAATATACACTAGTGTCCAAAAGTTTGGGGTCAGTAGTTTTTTTGGGGGGGAAAGGTGTGAATACTTTTATTTAACAAAGACTCATGAAGTAGACAACAGTACAGACATTCATAATGTTAAAAAAAAATCGTTCTATTCATAAAAGAATCCTGAAATAAATGCTGTATCAGTTCATAGTGAATCATAATTCAGCATTAACATCACAGGAATACATGACATTTTAATATATAAAACAATTTAATAGTAATGATGTTTCTCAATATTACTGCATTTTTGATCAAATAAATACAGCCTTGGTGAGCTTTTTTTTAATATATATTCTGTTATTTCCATGCACAGTGCATGTTTTATGGTGGTATGAGAGTGCAGACCAGCGGGCAGCGATACGTCATACATCTCATGAAGACGCCAGAGTGGTGGCAGCAGGTCAATCTTAAATATAACTCATTACACAGGACATTATCATACCATTATTATCAGAGCATTCTGGGAATTTTTGTCTTGGAAAAATAATCTATTTATGTTTTATTGTTTGTATTTTTTTTTTTTTGCAGTAAGGGAGAGTGCAGCGTACCTGTTATCACAGAAGAGCAAACTCATGTTCCCCTGTGCTTTCTCACCAATTGAATAAAATGCCTTCATGGTTTGACTCCAAACTCAGGCAAATGTAGAGGAAAATGTAATATAAGATAAGTGAACTGATAAACAGATTTAATTCCAGCAAGTTTTTGCTGATGGTCAAATAATGATTGTGAATCAAAATAATGCTTTGCATCACAGTAAGACTTCCACCCTCAAACTACTGCTGATTCTCACCGTCAGTGTTTCGCAACGTCATTCTTTTTCTAAATAAATGCTTACGTGTCAAAATCCAAAATGTCAAAATGTGCATTTTTGCATGAATAAGATGATGTAGTGATGTAGTGTAGCTTCTTTTGGTTACATTTTAAGCAGATTGACACTGAAAATAAATCATACGTTGAATTTCCCAATATGACGTCACAGATCAAACAGTGTTAGGGTTGTAGAATTGTCATTTTTATTGTCTAAATACAGTAAGTGTACAAAGCGAGTAACAGACAATCCACAGCCATAAATTTGAAATGTAAACCGGTATTAAATGAGGAACATCACTGTGGTACTAAAACTTTTTTCCCTTTTAGGGTTTTTTTTTTGTTCTATTGTTTTGGTCGAACCCAAACTAAACAGTAAATGAAAAACAGCAAAAACATTGTCTGTGGAGAATCCAGTGCAAAAAGATTAACACATTTTGACATTTAATTAAATTTCAATTAACACAGCAAGTAAAGTGCTTGGTTGAAAGGCGGACAACGCTGTCACCAATCCCAATGAGATCCAAAATACTGATTTAACAATCCAAACTCAATGTATGGACAGATCACACTTACTGTAATGAACGGCTATGTAATACAGCTGGAATCAGTGTTGTGTTTGTGAATTTCTGTATTTAATGGTCCAGAGATCCAATGAAGGGCACAACAGATGCCCTTATACGAAAGAAGGCACATAAATGGTATGTTTTAAATGATTTCCTTCTAAGTTGTTCATGCGACTCCTGGAGCATCCACTAGGATTGCCGTGTCAGTCGAGGTATTTGTTACATATTGTAACCGTAAAGCTTACTTGTATAAACTTTTTTTTATTATTTTATTAAAAAAAAACTACAAAATCAATCACTTTTCTTTTGCCCATGCACAAAGGCATGTATAAAGATAACATGAGGCACTCTTGGATAGAACAGCCTATAAAATAATGCCCCTTCTGACTTTTTAAAACATCTAAAACAATTGCTTGTTTATAAATAAAGACATATCAAGGACAAAATCAACACAGTACAGTTTTGCAGTTCAGCCCTTGGCCACGCAAACGATTCTGATTCTTCAGCATGTGATTCCCCAGTCTTCTAGTCTTAAGAAAATAAAATACAAAGACACTGACCCCGAATTATTGATCATTGGCATTTTCCATCGAGCCGATTATCTTGCACGATGAAAATCTATCAATATCGACGACTACGCAAAATAGAGTCTGTGCAGTCCGACTACACCAGAAATTATGTGACTAACATGGTTCAGATTCAGCCATGCTAGAAACACGAGAGAAGTCTTTTTAATTTCTTTTGCATTGACTTGCATTGAGTGTGTCAGCTGCAGTATCTGCCTCTCTGCTGACCGGTGAAGACGTTTATCTTCAGACAGAGGTCAGAACGGCAGACCTCTGAGCTCAAAGGCCACAGAACGGCAGAGCTCAAAGGCCACAGAAACATTGTGAAATATGTGGAATCCACTGGCTCCAGTTAGCATGTAGTGTAAAGGGAGACTCCGGCTCACACAAAGCTTTCTATTGGCTTCTCCATGTTCTCTTTAGCAGGCAGAGGGCTCAGGAGGGCCATGTTGACCGCTGTCTCTTTACGACGAATGGAGCTGTCTGAGGGGTCGTCACTTTGGTCCTTGGCAAAGTTAACAAATACCTGATGATTAGGAAGAAGAGTATTTAGTAATCACAGCTAGACAAAAAAAAACATAATAAATATAATTATATACTAAATACTCTAGTTTATGAGATTTAAAGACAGAAATTAATATAAAACATGAAATAAAACTTGACGCCCTATGTAGTTTTTAA
The DNA here is from genome assembly GCF_001515625.1 of Sinocyclocheilus rhinocerous. Lineage (NCBI taxonomy): Eukaryota > Metazoa > Chordata > Actinopteri > Cypriniformes > Cyprinidae > Sinocyclocheilus > Sinocyclocheilus rhinocerous. Next base: position 173,596 of record NW_015635058.1, read on the forward strand.
AGGGGTCATATGATGCAATTTCATTTTTTCCTTTCTCTTTGGAGTGTTACAAGCTCTTGGTGCATAAAGAAGATCTGTAAA